>NW_015622985.1:4838-91036 GCF_000320785.1 Rhodotorula toruloides NP11 | reverse complement strand
ATCCTCGCCTCGTCGGCGGCCGAGAGAGTGGAGAGCAGCTTGACCGTGGAGGTCCTGCGGCTGTCGTGCGAGACGGTTCATTCGCCTCTCGATCTCGCACCTCACTGAGCGCCGTGCTCGTCTTGCTTGCCTCTCACTCGTTCACGACGCTGCTGCACGCTTGTTGTGTAGACCGTGGGGTACTGCTTAATTCCTCAGGCGCCCGGCGTCAAGTCTTATTGCTGAACTCGCTTCTCCCCTCTATCCTCTCTTCACACGCGCTCCATCCAGTTCTACGCACTCGCCTCCCAGCCGAGGTTGTTGATGAACGACATGCCCTCCTTGCGGTAGTCATCCTTCTCCGTGACGCAGCCATGGCGACGGAAGACGTAGTTCGACGCTTGGTCTTGGTAGTTCGGCCAGGTCGGGGCGTCCGAAACTGCGCGAGCGAAGCAAGGACGAGAGTCAGCGTCTACAGCTTGACAGGCCGTGTGCGAGAAGGTAGCGAGAGACGAAGGACGGGACGCACTCTCGTTGTTGTTGGGCGTCTGGTCGTGGATGAACGAGACCCACTGGCTCGTCATGAGCTTGGCGAGCTCGCGGTCGCCAGGACGGTTACCGAGCGTGTTGGCCGTCTTGAGCGGGTTCGAGAAGACGTAGGCGACCTCGACAAAGTGGGTCGTCTGGATGCGAAGGTGGTCAGCCCGCGAGCAGAGCGAAACAGCGGAAGAAGCGGCGCACTCCGGTCTCGACCGTCGAATTCTCGGCAGGCTGATCAAAGCGGTAGCTGTAGACGGGCTTGTACTTGGCCATCTTCTCAGCGAGGAGGCGGCGACCCGCCTGCATATACATGTCACTGTAGAGGCAAAGTCAACATCCATGTATGCAGTCAAAGTCTCGTCGCGCTCACCCGTAGATGGCGTTCGAGCGCTTGTCCTGGAGGCCGGTCGAGAGGACAGCGTCGCCGGTATTGTAAGGGCATCCGACGAGGGGGTCGTTCGGGTAAAGGTCGAGGAGCTTCGAGACGCTAGCGCCAGTCATAGCAGGGTAGCGGAGGTGGAGGTTGGCGGCGAGCTGTTCGGTCGTGTTGATGTCCTTCGAGCCGAAAGCCGTTCCCTCGTCGGTGTTGGCTGCACTGGCGAGGTCAGCTTCTTCGCAAGCCAGAGTGAGAAGCGCGACAGAGCGTACCGCCAATAAGCATAGGCACGCGCACGAAAGCGTCCTTGGCGAGCGTGTCGGACGGGTAAGCGGAGATGATCTCGCCGTCGACGACCGGATTCCAGCTGTATGCGGACGCCGAGGTGTTGAACGCATCGAGCGAGAGGCCGCGAAGGCACGTAAGAGCACTCTCAGCACCAGCGCATCCCGTAGAGTTGACGACGTCGTTGAACATGGTCTCGAGGCGCGAGTTGTTCGTGATGGCGAGGGTGAGAGGGTTGCCGGATTCAAGGATGGCGCCGCGGAAGAGGTTCGTCGAGGTGAGACCGTAGCCGAGGAGTTGGTAGCTGACGCTCATAGCGCCGGCGCTGCGAGAGGGCGAGATGAGCATACGGAGCGAAGGAGGGGAGAATGGAACGTCTTTACCTTTCGCCCCACAACGAAACTTTGCTTGGGTCTCCGCCGAACGCAGCGATGTTCTCCTGCACCCAGTGAAGGGCGAGGCGCTGGTCGTACAGGCCGAGGTTGACGTTGCCCTCCTTCCGCAGCTCTTCCGACGCCATGAAGCCGAGGGCGGCGACGCGGTAGTTGATCGAGACAAACATCTACCATCACGGAGAGCCCATCAGTATTGTAAGAGCGGAAGAAGGAGGAGCGGGAACGTACGATAGGCTTGCCCATCTCGACGGATCGCTCGACGACCCAGCTGCCGTTGTCTGTGGCGAGACACGTCAGCCTACGTCCTGGGATCGTCCTGGGCATGCACAGACTCACAACGCGAATCGCCAGACCCGCCCATGTTGAAGCCGCCTGGGGAATAAGGTTAACAACTGGTCAAGCAAAGGGCGGGTGGAAGTCGAGCACACCTCCGTAGATCCAGAGGCCGACGGGAAGCTTATCGCCCTTCTTAGTGCCGGCAGGACGAAGAACATTTAGGTAGAGGCAGTCCTCGGACAGCTCGTACGGCCAGTCGTCGCCTCCAACGCCAGGACACTGCGAGGGGAGAAACCAAGTCAATGCCGCTGTCCTCGAGCGATCAGCCGCCGACGGATCGACGCACGAACTTGCTGTACTCCTTCGCTGCGTGCGAGCCGCCGGAGAATGTCGTGTTCAAGCTGTGCGGCTTGCGAAGTCGGAGGTCTCCAACCGGCGGTTGAGCGAAGGGCACGCCGAGGAAGGCTGTCGGGGCGGGATTGCAGGCTCAGGAAGCGTCTTCTATGACTGCTGAGGAGAACGGGCGCACCTTCCTGCGAGAAAGTCGGGAGAGAGACGCCCTGGACAGTGCCGTTCTTGAGGTTCGCCGTCGGTACGCCGTTGTTGCGAGCCGCAAGAACCACGGGCGAAGCGTTGCAAGTAGTAGCAGTGAGAAGCGCAGCCAATGCGCCCTTAGCGAGAGGAAGAAGCATCTTGCGAGATCGCAAAGTCGGGTCAGGTCGAGGAGGAGGAGAGGGGAACCAGCTGGAGTCGCGGGCAGGGTCCCCGCATCTCTTCCTGCTCTGTTCTCCCACCGGTGAGCGGTCTGTATATTCCGCCGTCGAGCACGCCGGTCGCGGTGGGGGGGTGAGAGAGCGGCGAACAGACGACCGAGGACGACGCTAGCGAGAGCACGATCGGAGGCAAAGGGTGTGCAGAGCGAGGCGGGCGGCGTTCAGAGCCAAGATCCGACGGGATGGCGGGCCGGAAAGAGGAGGCAGAGGTGGAGGGAGAAGGAAGAAGCGAAGAGGAGGAGGGGAAGAGGAGAAGGGAGGGGATGCGAGTGCCGCCGAGTGACGGAATCACCGGCAAGCTGGCACACGAAATTGCAGCGTTCTCTCGGCCGCCGACGAGGCGAGGATGCAGCTAAACAGGCCCCCGACGTGCGAGGGCCGCTCGTTTGCAAGCGGCAGAGGGCGGGCAGATGTCACAACAAGGGGGACAGGCGAGCTAGTCAAAGGCAAGCGTGTAAAAGGGGAGCAGGCACAACTAGGTGGTGGTGATGGTGAAAGTCGAAAGCGAATCGTCGTCGTTCGTGCAAGCGCTCCTCGTCCTCCTTGAACCCCGAGTCGGCACCGTCGTCCCCGACCTCGGGTGCGGTCAAGCGGGGTCCAGTCTAGGACGTGGCCGCTCACGACCGCTCGCCACGGAGGCGACGAGCGAGCTGGATGTCTGCACGAGTGAGGGAGAGAGTCAGCGCGAGTTGCGAGGCGAGGACGACGACGGCGGAACTCACCCTTGGGCTGGATGGTGACGCGCTTGGCGTGGATGGCCGCGAGATTGGTATCTTCGAACAGCGAGACGAGGTACGCCTCGGCAGCCTCCTGGAGGGCGCCAATGGCCGACGACTGGAAGCGGAGGTCCGTCTTGAAGTCCTGCGCGATCTCGCGGACGAGGCGCTGGAAGCTGCAGGCGACGACGGCGGGGTCAGCTCGCTCGTTCCCAGTCACTAGCAAGCAAGCACGCAGAAGGGGAACGCACGGGAGCTTGCGGATGAGCAACTCGGTCGACTTCTGGTAGCGACGGATCTCGCGGAGGGCGACGGTTCCGGGCTTGTACTGCGGGTGCAGCAGGGTCAGCTCGGCGCTCTGGCACGCTCAGTCAGCTCGAGAACGTACGCGGTGAGGCTTCTTGACACCACCGGTCTGCGGCGCCGACTTGCGGGCAGCCTTGGCGGCGAGCTGCTTGCGCGGCGCCTTTCCGCCGGTCGACTTGCGTGCCGTTTGCTGCAGGCGCGAGTGTTCGAGTCAGTCCAGGCTGTCCCAGTGAGCGAGCGACGAGGTGTTGTTTTGTTGTTGTTGAGCGAAGTCGAGGGCGGGCGACGACGACGACGAGCTCGCGAGTTTGGGTGACTCGGAGCGAGCGTGTACAGCGTGTGCCCGTGCGTGCTGGGTGTCTGCGGTGTGCTGTGTGGCAGCAGAGTGCTCGAGTGGCGCTGCTCACCTTGGTACGAGCCATTGTTGCTAAGTTGGCGGAAGAGTGAAGGGAAGGAGGAAGAGAGGCGTCGAGCGAGTCGAGCACGAGTTTGAGCCCGCCCCGTTCGAGTAAGCGCGCGCTGCCACTTGGCGTCTGGCGCGGCGGGCGCAGTATCACGGCTCTCTCTCCTCGACACCTCGCTCGTTTGCTGTCGTTCTTCGTTTGGCGTGCATGCTAGACCCGCAGCTACCGCCCACCCCAACCAGCTCGTCGCCAGAGCCCGCCGTTGACCCGCGCGAGAACGACGCGAGTTAGCATCTGGCGCAAGTAGCGGAATGACACGTCAGCCATTTGGCCTAGGTTCGTGCACTTGGGACTGGCGCGCGCGCGATTCCCGCCGTCGTGAACGCTCTTCCCGCCGTCACCCGAGTCGGAGCAGCGCGCGACCTCGACGACCGCTCTCACCAGGACTGCTCGCACTCGCTCACGGACTGAGGATGCTGGGGACTGTCGCTGGGATAGACGAGGATGCTCCGACTGCGCTACTCCCCAGACCGGATCCGCACACCTTTGTTCTCCTCGAAGCTGTATGGGCTTTTTGCGGCGCTTGTTCTCCCTTAGGGAGGTAGAGGGGTGGAGCTGGTGTTGCAGGAAGATGAGGAGCGTCTGACTGATGGCGACGGTCGCCTGAGCTCGCAGGAAGCGGAGGGAGGCTCAGAACCTACTTCCTGCTCGACGGACGCTTCTTTCACCTCTCGTCCTCCCCCTAACACGGATGCGGGTTCTCGTCGCTCACTGAATACACCAGTGATTCCTCGAGGCGACGAGCTGGCCGATGGGACCGCCGCGCTGGTCGAGCAACCTCAGAATGCCTCTACCCCTCCTCGACCCTTTCTTCACCTCTCGCGTTCACCTTCTACTCGCGCCGACCCGCTCGACATTCACGACAACCAGTAGAATGCCCTAACCGCGACGAGGGCATGCAGAAAAAGGGCGTCCACTTGCAACGAAGGCTTGTGTGCTGCCTCAACCGAGTTATGGTGAGGAGAGTAGAACACAGAGAGTCAGCCCTGGCCGTCAATCAGCTTTCTGCTGTAGTCTTACACTTCTCACCGGATGGGAGACCTGAAGGTGGCGCAGCGCGAACAAGCCAGAGACGACCGACGGAAGATTCCCTCTCTCCCTTCCTATTCCCTCTCTCCCTATCTCAAGCGGATCCCAACGGGTCGGCGCCGCCCCGGTGTGATTGATACAGCAGTGATGCGTAGAATGACATGGGTATCCCGCCTACATGCGCCCTCCGCCGCGTCGTCCTCCTAGTTGACCTTCGAGATGTACAAGACTGCGAGCCGCGTGCCTTGGCATCAGCACTGGCTGACTCGACAAGAGAGCCGGACTGATGCAGAGTGCCCGCACTCACCGTTGTTCCCTCGCACGAACGCGTCGCCGTACTCGTTCGTCTTGGTCCCGTTGACATACTCCTCCGTCTGCTCGAGCGCGATGTTCATGTACCCGTCCAAGCAACTCAGAACGCCTGTATCCGTGCGACCGCAAGCAAGCGAAGTCAGAGAGCATGGAGCGAGTCAGTACCGTCCGACTTCCTGGTCGACTGATGAGGAGGAGCAACTGGAACTCACCGCGGTAGTCGACCCCGCTATTCAGCCTGACCACGACTTCCTGTCCCACGACACTCTTGAGGAACGCGCCCGGTCCTGGCAGCTCTGGCTCGTGTTGTTCTGGCTGCTCGGGGTGTTCTTGCGCGGGCGGAGGACTGACGCCGTTCGTGTCGGACATGGCGGGCGGGCAGGTGTGCTGGGGTGTGCGAGAGGGGTCTAGAGCGTATTGGAACAAGCAGAACGGCGTCAAGCGATGTAGACGAGGTGAGGACGGGTCAGAAGACCTCCCTCCCTCCCCTCTGACCTGAACGACCCACTAGACTCCCGCCTCCACCGCTTTTGCTGGGCTGCACTGCTTGCACAGGGATTTTGCTCCCCATGCCCACCATGGCTGACCCGTCACACCGGCGGGCGAGCTACCTCGCAGCCCCACTCGCGGCTCACTCGTCGCAGGAGAAGCGAAGGCAGTTGGCGCTCGAGGCGCAGAAGCAGGTGCGTCCGGTCTCGCTTACTGGAAAGGAAGCGGTTTGATTGACCCATAGCACACCTGCAGAGGCGGACTCATGCCATCGAAGCGGCTCGAGCCTCGTTCAGAGAGCTCGACCCGATGGAAGACCTCTCCCTCGACGCTTCCTCCGCCTCGGAAGAAGAGTACGCCCCAGCTCCACCGACCGCACACTCTCCTCCTCCTCCGACAGGCGAAGCTATCGCGGCAAAGATCTCAAAGACGAAGCGCAAGGCCTACAAGCCGAAATTCAAGAGTTGGGCAAAGAACCTGCTTAGCTACGCCGAAACGCTCGACTTGCGGTACTCGTTGCCGGCTGGGTTGGAGAACGAGTGGCGGGCGGTGGTCGTGCCGAAGGGGAAGCGGTGCTTGTGCGCAACGGCGAGTGATCAGGGTGCGTCGTCTCCACCAGGCTTGTAGCGGTTTGCAGCACTTTCGAAGCAAGCTGACGCTGCGTCGGTGCTGTCTCACGTGACAGCCGGGAACAACACAATCCTGTACAGCCGAGTCGCAGGGTGAGCCGACCGAGCCTTCCCTTTCCTCGCCGGAGCTGACCTTCGCGATTTTGACAGCCGAGCACTCGGTCGCTTCAACACGCAGCTGCCGCCAGACTGTCTTCTTGACGCTATCTGGGTGCGTCGCAGCGACAGGGAGCCCGCCTGTCTTAGCGAACATCGAGCTGACCCCATCCGCCTCTCGCAGGATCCCGACCTGGCGATCCTCTGGATCCTCGACCTGTGCAAATGGCGCTCGACGTACTTTGTCGAATGCGAAGCGGAGATGCGGTACGTTCGCACTCTCAGCACCGAGGTTGACGAAGCTAACGCCGCATCTGCCGCACAGAGCCTTCTTCCTCTCCTCGAAACTCGCTGAGCTTCCGACACAGCCTTACGTTCCGCCGACCGTCGAGATCCCTCCCGGTACGACCAACGCACGGCCCTTACTTGTCCTCCCCGCTCCTTCACACGCCCCGCCTCTCACGCCCCCGACCCTCTCGCCCCTCCTTTCAGCCCTCTCCGGTCCGTCTCCACCCGCACAGTCAATACCCGTTGAAGTCTTCTTCCCCTCCGACCCCTCCGACACCACCCAGCTCTTCCCAACGCAAGTCGACATCCCCCTCCACCCGACCGGCCTGCTCCTCTATCTCTCCCATGCGCACTACGAATCCGGCTCGACTCCGCTCGTCAGTTGGGTGCCTTGTAGTCCGAATGTGGAGAGGGGGATGGAGCGGGGAGAGGGAGTCGAGAGGATGAGGGAGTTGGTGGAGGAGTGGGCGGTGAGAGGCGGATCGGTGGCGGTCGTTACGGGCGATGGGGGAGCGGGCGGGTCGCAGGAGGTAGCGATGAGCCCGTTCGTGGGGTGAGCTGTTGTACCGTTTGATGTGCACTTGCATTGATCGCTCCGCTCGCGTTGCTCGACGATTAGGTCCGTGAACTGCGAGACGCGGCTTCTTACAACAACGATGTACCACAGGACAAGCACAGCAAACGAACGTGGAATGGGGACATCGCGAGAGAGGCGCGTTGGCTTAGTAGTCGTCGGGAAGCTCGCTGTGAGTTGCGCAAAGAACGTCAGCCCAGCATTTCTCCAGGCGGAATAGGCAGACGTTGCGAGCGTTCGCCGCTGACCGGCCAATTCGACCGAAGATAAAGCTCGAGACGCACCTCTCCTCCATCCGCTCCTTGATCTCGCTCATATGCGGATGATACACGCTCCAGATCCTGCGCTGGAATGATCCGGGGTTGAAGACGAGACACCGTTCGTAGACGAGCTTGTACGGGTCGAACGAGTCGGCGAGGATGAGCTGCGGGTCGTGAGGAGTCAGCCTTCGAACGAGAGGGCGAGAGAGGGGAAGGACGAACGGTTGTAGGCATTGGATAGAGGCGGAGAGCGTGGTCGTAATCCCAGAGGACTGGTCGGACTGTCAGAGGAAGCGGTGCGAGGTGCGCCTGGTCGAGGATCGTTTGGACGAGCTGCGCGTAGCGGAATCAAGTCAGGCTCTGCGGCGCGTCCCGCTCGCTCTCGAGGCGGACTCACCGCCTTCCGCAAGTCGCCTTTCCGTCCACCGCCCTCCCCATCCTCCGTCGGAAACCTCACCGCATTCCTCATCATCCTCCCCATCAGATCGTCGCGGAAAACCACAATCTCCTGACTGAACCACCGTACTCGACACGGGTTGCTCCCGAGCGTCAGGTTCGGGATTTTGGCGATGAGGGATTTGGCGAGCGGTTCGGGGATTGGAGGGCGCGGGAGGGCGGCGGAGGACCACGGGTCGGTTGGGCCGGGGATGAGGAGGAAGTGCGAAGAGGCGAGGAGGTTTGCGAAGGTTGTCAGGAGCTTGGAGAGGTTGGCGAAGAGTTCTGCAGACCCGTACGATGAGCGTCAGCGAGTATCCGTTCACATGCTTCCACGTCCGTCCCTGCGAGCGAAGTGGGCACGACGGACGAAGCAGACGGAATCGCGCCGACTCACCCGTATACTCCCTCATCGCCTCTCCATCAAACAACCACGGTCGGCTCCTAAAGTTCCCACAAAGGACAAACAGCTTCGGGATCTCCTTCTCCTCCATCTGATCGTAGACCTGCAAGAGTTGTTGGAGGCCTGACATGACTTTTGGGCTGTCGAGGTGCAGGTCGGAGAGGATGATGAAGGAGGTTTCGTGTGAGGGGGATTGTTCGGCTAGGATGAGGTCGGCCTGCGGGAGAAGGCGAATTAGCGGGGAGGACGAGGGTAAGGTTGGGAGCGAGCGCACCTCTTCGCTCGCAGACAAGGCGCCAATGCCGAGGAAGTCGTGATGGCCGTGGATCTTCCTGCGAGCGGATTGCTCAGGTCAGCACGAGTTGACAGAAGGAAGAGGAGACGCAGAACAAACATCGCCTCGTCTCGTCGCTCGCTCGGCGGATGTCCAATCTCGGCAACCTTGAAGATCGAGTCGAGCGTGTAGTCGCCATCGATGAGGACGAACGAGCCTTCGGTGAACAAGCCAGACTCGGGAGTCTACGAGCGAAAGGACGGGTCAGTCTGAGCAGGTCTTCGGTATGAAGGTGGGAACGCACCGCTTCTGACAGATCAAGCTTCACTTTGTCGTCGAGATCTTCGAGATAGAACTCGCCGTCCTCCATGCGGGTGAGCAAGCCAAAGATGAGGAAGTGGCCGCCTTGCCGGCCAAGCAGGTTCTTGATCGTCGTGAGCTGCGCGACCGAGCGTCAGCGAAGGCGTTGACCTGGATGGTGGACAGTCGGCGCACCTTCATGTAGTCTGCCCGTTCGGGGTCGACGACGGTCGGAGGGCAGAAGTGCTCGTTGCGAAGGATGACCTGCTTGATGATGTTGAACCGGTCTCGGAGGTACTGCGATTTCGACAGCGCTCCCGGTGCGAGAGTCGGCGCCGTCTTGCACCTGGAAAGACGCAATCCTCAGCAATGTGCGTGGAGCAGCCAGAAAGTCCCGAACGCACTTCTCAAACCCGCCTCGCACGTCGTCCCACCTCCACGCCGGCATGTCAAACGCATTGACGATCTTGAGGTACTGCGACGGGTCGAGGTCGTCTCCCGCACCTCCCGTATCCTCTGGCTGATCTGCCGCAACCCGCAACCGCTCGTATGTCTCCTCGAGGAGGTCTGTCGTGATCTTGCTCGGTCCATCTGCGTGCGTGGGGGTCAGAGCAGCGTCCGAAGAACTATGGAGAGAACCCTGTACGCACCCAGCCCGCTTCCGCTGCCGATGCAACCCCGGACGAGATGCTCAAAGGTGTGAGCGATCTCGTCCTCGTCCTTCATCCCAAAGTGCAGCACGAACTGGTCCAACCAGTCAATCACGCCCGGCGCAAGCTGCAAGGAGTACTTCTGCTGGAAGATCTTGCGCCCTATGAGCGCTGCGGGCGACGAAGCGGACGACGAGGCGAGGGATCCGTTGACGCCGCGCGTTCCGCCGCGAGCGCCGCCTGCGCCTGGTGCGAGGTTACTAGAGCGCTGCGAGGAGAACATGCGTGTCTGGCGGGCAGCAGGAGGAGCTCAGCGAGGAGGAACGAGGTCAACGACTTGATCAGCGCACCGCGACGCGTTGGTCGACGGGGAGAGGGGGAAGGACGAGAGTGAGAGCGGGACGCTGGCGGGAGGGACTTTCCCAGGTCGCTGCAGTGCTGTCGGGACTTTCAAGGCTGTAAATGCGAGATGTAGGGCTTCAAACGGGGTGGAGGGAGGTGAGGAGGAGAGGGTGCTCTTGGGGTGCTCCTTCCGCCATGCAACGACGGCGTACGGCTTACTTGCACTTGGTGTAGCTTGGAAAGCCCTCTCTAGGCTCGCCAGTGTTCACCACAGCCAGCGCAGCGACGTGAGGCGGTCTCCTCGCCCTCCTGGACGTCCGGACCCTCCTTGCCTCCTCGACTCTCCCTCTCACCGCCAATCATGCTGCCCGAACAGTTGCTCCCACTGAAGAACGTGACTGTGGCCCCGGTGGACCCGCTCACGGACCTGACGACACTGCCAGAAGCGCACCTCGCCGTTCTTTCGCTCCGAGCGGATCTCGACATCCTCCTGCGCCAGCGCGCGTATCACGCTTCCTTGGTCAAGGTGGTGGAGGAGAGTAATGGCGAAGACTTGCGCGGTGTGTCCGGAACGGTCTCTCCCAAAAATCAGAGGCCGAGCTGACCTGCGATCCCGCCAACAGCCTTCCTCTCGACTCCGCTTCCTCGACCGCTCCCGGACTCCCTCGCCAGCTTAGCCCTGCACCAGCTTCTCTACATGCAGTTCCATCCCGACTGCGACTCCGACGACCTCGCGAACCTCGCCTACCGCATCTTCCTCGCCAAACTCGACGCTGAGATGGCAAGCCTCCGATTCGACTTCGCCCTCCGCAAGTACACGATGACCTGGGACGGAGGGGAGAGGGAAGATGAGGGGGAGATGGTGTTACGATTGGAGAAGAGCGGGGTGAAGGTGTTGGAGGGTGAGGAGGAGCTGTTCGTGCTCGAGCCGGAGAGGGTGCTCAGCTTCTACGGTGCGCCGGTCCCTCCTCTTGCGTCTCTCCCTCAAGTTCTGACGTGCTCGGCCGGGCTTGCAGTCGAGGAGTGCAAAGAATCAGAAGCGCCCGAAACCCCGACAATCCTTGTCCTCCGCCTCTCGCAAGTCGACCTCGGATCGTACATCTCGATCCACGACCTCGAGGTCCGCCTATTCCTTGACACGGCAGATTTGGATGGGGAGGCAGGCGAGCGATTGACGAAGACGTTGGTGAGCTGGGCGGCGGCGGAGAAGGCAGAATTGCCGGTCGAGTGAGTCGTCCTTCGTCTCCTCATGTAGAAAGCGTGCTCACCGACTCATCCTGGTTCTGCAGGAACGAGGTCGACATCGAGCCAAGGATTGACCTGGAGGCAGTCCCGGCCGCACCTTCAACCGCTCCTTCACCCTCGTTGGATCTCAGCGCGCAGGACAGCCCCGCAACGCCCGCGACGTCCCTCCCGCCGCCTTCGCCGGTCATCAACGAAGGTTCCGCTAAGCGGCCGAGGAAGCGCGTCAAGCGGAGCGTCGAAGACGAAAAGCGCGACCCGGTTGAGCAACCTTGGCAGTACCTCGGCGAGAGGAGCGTACATGTGACTTGGCATCCTGGGTCCGTCTTCCATTCACTGACTAAGACGTGCGCTACCGCTGACCTGTCTGAACGGGGATGGTGTGCGACAGCCTGTACACCCGCCAATTCGCCCTTCTCCGCGCCATCGCTCCTCGCGTCGTCGAGGACCTCCCCGACCCTCCGTCCTTCACGACCGAAGAACTCGCTCTGCTCTCACTCGCTACTGACCCCAAGACTCTGCCGAAGTTGCCGTTCCCGCCGGAATCGGTGCCGCAGCGGTACAGGCATAAGTGGGAGGAGAGGCTGGCGCTTGAGCGGATTTATCAAGAGAGGGAGCGCATCAGTATGTCCAGATTGCTCTTCTCGCTGACGTAATGCAGCTGACAGCGCCCCTCCCCCAGACGTTGACCAGACCCGTCTCGTCCTCCTCACCTCCGACTTCCCTTCACTCCGCCTCTACGCTCAAGTCCTCTCGAAGGTCGTCAAAGCTCGCGACATGCTCACGAAAGCCTACGACAAGGTTCTTCAGGCGAGACTGTACCCGCGCTTGAAGGACAAGACGACTTATGACCCCATTGAGCGGATTGTGGTGTTGGTGGAAAGGCTGCGCGACGATGTGCATTAGTGAGTGCTCTCGAGATCTGGACCTTCTTCTCCTCTTGCAGTCTGACGGTTCATGGCTGACGCTCCAAACGCACTCAGCCGCAACACCCTCTTCTCCACCTCGAACGTCGCGCTCGTCACCGTCTCGCCTCTCTCTGACGCCGACATCGGCACCGGTCCTGCCCGTCGCTACGAAGCGGAGCTCAAGCTCATCGTCGAGTACGAGAAGGAGGCATTGAAGATTGCGAGGGAGAAGGTCGAGGGTCGCAGGGTGACAATGTGGCGTAGGCAGTAGGTGGCGTCGCCTGCAAGGTCGAGTCGCTTCTGCTCTCTGCTGCGCGTCCGAGCGCCGGTGGGCACGGCATTGAGGGGCTGGGAAAGAAGGCGAGTTTGCGAAGGTCAAGCAAGACGTGAGCGGGTTCTTCCTCGCGATGCACTCGTGTCAAGTGTGAAAAGGACGCTGCATAGCTGGTCTCTACTCACGCGCCGAAAGGGCGATAGCCCCGCTCTACGCCTTCACACCTTCGTCACGCTCGCCAGCTTTCTCCTCCACTTCAGCCTTCAGCCTTCAGCTTCTCCGCCTGCTCCTTCGCCTCCTCCGTCCCCTCGCCCTCCACCACACCCTCCTGCGCACCCACATCCTCTCTCGCCCTCGCCTTCTTCTCCACCACGCTCAATCCCTCCATCTCCTTCTCGGGCGGCGCCGGCGCAGGCTGCTCGTCCCGCTTACTTGTGACGCGCTCGAGGATCTGAGGGAGCTTGTGACGGAGATCGAGGTGGCCGGCTGTGAGGAGGTCGGAGGCGTCGATGTCGGTGATGCCTTCGACGCGGGCGGGGCGAAGTCTGCGCGAAGCGCGCGAAGGAGAGGATTAGCTTGCTCGCGCGGCTACAAGTGCGAGAGCTGTAGACGTACCCAGCGATCCGCGTGCTGAGCGTGTACAGCCTCGCGGCGATCCCAAGCACGAAATCGTTCCCGCTCCAGACGTTGACCAGCTCATGCGCGACGACCGATCTTGCGCTCGCCCACTTGACGGGTGACGGCGCTTCCGGTAAAGAGATGAGGATTGCGGAGTAGACGAGGTGGCCGAGTTTGAGTTCGTGGAGGTGGAGGAGGCAGGAGAAGATGAGCGAGGCGCCGGGTCCGTAGCCGATCTGGGCGAGTACATCGCCGTAAGCACGAGCAGCGATGGGTAGCGAGACGCGACGCGCGCACCAGGACGACCGGTCGCTTGCCCTGCACCTCCTTCTCGAGAATCTCGGCGAGGAGGACGCCCGCCTTCTTCGCCTTTTCCTGCTCGAGCCGAATCATCAGCGTCCCGCCTCGCACGAAGGATCGCGAGACTTACTCTACACCGCGTGAAGTCCGAGTCGAAAGCCGTCGTGGCCGAGTTGAACACCGTCAGAGGCAGAGCGACGCCAGCGTAGACGGCGGCCAACGCTGTTCGTTTGATCACTTCAATCCCGCCCATCGTTACGAGCTTGTTCTTGACGAACTTGTCGAGCGAACGACCTGCTTCGAGGAAGGCTGCGGGACAGACGCGCGTCAGCAGGGAAGGGCGCGAGAGGGGAGGGGTAAGGACTGACTCTGCGGGTCGGCCTTGAGAGCGTAAGCGTCTACACGCGATGACTTGGCGTAGGATCGCCAGGGGTCCACGCTATCCTTCAAGTCGAGGAGGAAGCCAGAGGCGACGACTGCCGAAAGCACGACGGTCAGTCCGTTCAGGAGCGGAAGAAGAGGGATCAAACGCACTCGTCGCGGTCAGAGAAGGTATCTGAGGCATCTCGTGCGCATCGTCGTCCTTGATCGGCTCGAACCGGACATCCTCCAAGCCCTTCATCCGTCGGTGAGTCCGATAACCCGCAAGACCGCCTGCGCACGCTGGCGCGTCAGCGTGATCCTGCGAGAGAGGAGGAAGATCCGCGCCCCTCCGCCGAGTCCGAGTAGAGTACCGATCAAGACAGCGCCGCCTGCGCCGGAGAACGCCGCGATGCCGAAGGTGCCGGCGAGGACGGGCGCGAGAGCGGGAGCGGCGAGACCTGCGGGCACGCGGATGTCAGTATGATGCTCGCAGGCATCGCAGAGAGACGTAGAACCCGAAGCTAGGGCACTCACCTCCGGTCAAGCCAATGGCGACCCCTCCGAGGATAAAGCCAGCACCCGTTGCCGCCCACTTGAGCGTGCTGTTCTTCCGCGCTGCCTTTTCCCTGTACTCCTTCGCCGCCTCGTCCCAGTCTACATCGCCCTTCTTCTCGCCAGCCTTCTTGTCCTCCTCGTTCGCCGCTTGAAGCTGAAAGTAGAGGAACTGGGCGATCGTGTGCTCGACATCCTGCACCGTCTGCAAGGGAATGCCGAGGATGTCGGCCGTACAGATGATGAGCGAGCGGGACAGGGCGGTATAGTCGAGGGGCGGAGGTGCGCCTTTGTCGTCGGGTCTTGCCGGCGTCTCCTTCGACGAGCTGGAGAAGAGGCCGCCGACTTTCGCCGCTGCTGCGTTGACGCCTCCCGACTTCTTCTTTTGGTCAGGCTCCTCCGCTTGCTGGCCTGCGCCGACCAGCCCAAGCGAGACGAGCACTAGTTCCCATACAACCTCCCACTCGAGTTTCTCCCTCCTCCGCTTCTTCTCTTCTTCCCCCTCCTTCTCTGTCTCGACCTTCTCACCAGCATGCGCTGGCACATCATCCAACACATTCTCCAACCTCGTCCCCTCACCCGGTTCCTCCGGCAACTGCGCCATCTCGACTCCAAAGTGCGCGCAAACAAGCGTCAACCAATGCACCGACTGCGCGATGGTCGCCTTCATCAGCACCTTGACTCGTTCTTGTTCTGCATCGAGCTGGCGTTGCGCGAGGAGGGTGTCCCAGGGTTTTGGTGCGTGAGGAGGGTTGCGTTGGGAGGAGGAGGAGGGGGTCGATGAGCCGGATGCCGAGGGCGATTCGGCGGGTGGTGTAGATGGCGGAGAGAGGTCGTCGAGTGTCAAATGCTGTGTGTACCGGCCGGCGAGAGCATGGAGCGTCGAGACTGTCGAGTGAGGAGAAGCGCGATAGTCAGCTCGACTCGCAGCGCCCGCATGAGTCGGTAGACCGCGCGTACGCACTCTTTGCTGCAATCGCCACGAACAGCTTCAGCCCTGGGTCGAAGGTCGCGACACTGGACTCCAGTCGGTCGTCCCGCGCTGACATCCCGCTTCGCGCCGGTCTGTCGAGTGCGCGTCCGTCTATCAGGCAGAGAGTGGAAGTCCAGTAGCGTCTATGCCGGTCCAGCAGCAGTCGCCAGAGCGAGGTGAGCGGTGAGGAGGCTGGCTGACAGCAAGTCGTGCCGTCATCGACCCGAAGGTGTTCTCACACCACTTCGGGTGCCCCGGCTTGCATCGGCTTACGATGGGACAGCTTGTACAGGATAGAATATCGCTTCTAGCATGCACCGGAGGGACGAGCGGTCGCCGACGACGTCGTTTCTCTCGTTCGCAGAGACGGGCGGCGGGCGAGACGAGATGCGGCTTACGAGGGTTGCCAATCACGTTACTCGGGATTGTTACACACAGCTTACGAAGTGGATCAGCACGACGAGCGTAATCGACACGAAAGCCGAGGAACGCCAACTCCGAGGTCCGCTGTCAAGTTCTTCGTCCCCTCGCCACTCTCCTTCTTGCTCCTGACAGCTTACAATACACGCTACAGGTACATACGCTACCTTACCACCGCCTTAGACCACTCCGACATCCGCAGACACCGTCACCCGCCCCGTCCCAACACTCCCGGGTCGTCAATGACAGACGCTCGACCACTAGCATTCGAGCTCCCTCCGTTGCGCGCCGTCTCCGTTGCGATACCTCTCTTCATCCTCGCCGTCCTCCTCCAGCCGAGCGTATCAGCCCGCACCTCGCGCCGACTCCGACTCGCCCTCCTCGTCCCAACCGCAGTCCTCGGATGGATCTCCCCCTTCCGATGGCGCATCGAGCCCGTAGAGTTCGCCATCACGGCAAACTTTAGGTGGGGCATCTTCTCGCCCTACTTCTTGATGCTCGCGGTGTGGTTTGGCGCGATGGGCGAGACGGAGCGGAAGAACGAGATGGCCTGGCTCGGGTTCGACGGCAAGGCGGAGAAGAAGGCGCTGGGCGTCGACGAGGGCTCTACGGGACACGGTACGGCGATGAAGGAGAACGGGAACGCGGAACTTCGACCTCGAGCGAACGGGACTCTCGTCGCCCCGAAACCGCGGCCTGTCAGCCCTCTCGCTTCTCCAGCTCTCTCGCTCGTCTCAAACTCGTCGTTGAACGATCAGCTGCCGACCCCGTCCCCTTCGCCGCCCGTTGGCCCCGTCCAGCCGCCCTCAGTCGTCGACGCACCCCCTTCCTCCGTTAACGTCCCGACTCTCACTTCGCGCAAGAACGCGACTCGCTCGTACTCGCAACGGCATCACCCTCTTCGCATCCTCCTCGACGCCGCACATCTCCTCAGCGCCATGCGCATGATCGGCTACGCCGGCGGACCTCGAGCGCGAGACCTCCCTCCCGCACCCAAGAACGACAAGACCTTCCTTCGTGATCGCCTCGTCGCATTCTACAATGCTCACCTCGTCAGCAGCGCGTGTCTCGCCCTGCAAGTCCTCGACCGCGACGGCGTTCTCGCATCGCACCTCTCCCACATCCTCCCTCACGACGCAGCAGTCTTCGTCTCGGCCACCCTCGCACGACTATGTATCGGCGTCTCGCTCTGGGTACAAATGAAGATCGGCTTCAACGGTTTCGCCATCCTCTTCTACCTCCTCCACCGTGGCACGAACGCCTTCCTCGACACGCTTCAAGCCGTCTTGCCACGTCGATGGAGCGAGGACTTGACGTGGAGGAGCAGGTTCGACGTGAGGGAGTATCCGGCGCTGTTTGATAGCCCGTTCAGCAAGATGGGCGAGGGAGGGGTGACCAAGTTCTGGAGTGCGAGGTGGCACTTCTTGTTCAGGGCAACGTGAGTCGCGCGCCTGGCCATCCGTCCGCGGCTCCACTTCATTGAAGGAAGAAGCTGACTCTTTTTTGAGCGCGCTTGTCGCAGATTCACCTCCCTCGGCTACAAGCCCACCCTTGCCCTCTCGAAGCGACTGGGCCTGCCGAAACGTGTCACGCAGCTGCTCGGCGCTTTCGTCGTTTTTACGCTTTCAGCATGGATGCACTGGCAAGGCGCGTGCCGCTTCCTCTCCGGACAGCGATTCCCGACTGACCCGACGTATCGCTTGCAGCCCTCGTCTCAGCGCGCTACAACCTCCACCCCTCACCCGCCGGCCTCGCCTTCGCTGCCGCACACTCAATCCCCCTCACCTCCATCTACCCACCGCCCTCCTCCTCGCTCTCCTTCCTCGACCGAAACGGCACCTTTGTCTTCTTCCTCCTTCAACCCGTCGCCGTCTTCCTCGAGAGTTTGTGGGTCGCTTTGACGCGCAAGAGGGTCAGAGGGTGGGCAGGGAAGCTTTGGACTGCATTGTGGATTGTGGTGCTGGGACAGGCGGTCGTAGGGAAGAGCTGGTGCGTCACCCTTCTTCCTCCTCTCCTCGCTTCCAGGCTTACCTTGGTATCTGTCGACAGGCTCGCCCTCGGCCTAGTGCACGGCCTCCCCCCTCTCCACCTCTGGTCCTGGCACCGCTTCGTACTCCCGACCTGCTCGCTCGCTCCCATGCCCGCCTTCATGCGATAGACCTCGCTGGACGGGGTCAACAGTCTGCTTAGACTTATGTAGCTATACTTCTTGGAACGAACATCATGTCATACACGATCAGCGGAGCGGACGGGAAGCAGGACAGGGTGGACAGACGGAGCGTGACGCCCGTTTCCCGCTTCGAGCCAGATGGCCGACTAGCAATGTCCCAGGCACCGAGTCTCCTCCAGCGTCCGCACAGCAGGAACAAGCAAGGAGCGCTGGCGCCGTCGCAGATTGCGGTCCACCTCGAGGCAAAGCGGGTGGGTGTGGCACGACGGCGCGGCGTCCGAGCGAGTTGGCTGGACGCTAAATCTAGCAGGAGCATTCCTAGAGACTCGCAGAGCTTGTCTGTCTCGCCGCACGAGCGTGTCGACGCAGCCAAGCGAGCACTCCCCTCCAAACCGGCGCGAGCTCCTTCGCTGCCCATCACCACCCGCCACCACACGCAGAGAACAATGGCTGCTTCGTGCGTACCCTCTCACACGCTGATTCAGAGCTGTGCTGACCTTTCGTACGGCCCGCGCCGCGCAGGAAGAGCTGGGCTGACGATGTCGAGGGTGCCGGTCAGTCGCGACTTCTCGAGCGCGGTGTCACGGCGGTTGGGCGGGCTGGGCGTGGGCAGATCGGACGGTCGAAGCGATTGAAGCTTGTGGGAGGTGTCGCACGGGCGCCAGAAGCTGTGATGGGCGAGATTACCCATCACTTTGAGGGAGGCGACGAGTTGCTGGGTTGCGGCAATGGCCTGGTTGGGGGCTGGGAGCATGTGGATGGCTCGAGTGGGCTTAGGGAAGATTAGGCAGGCGGTGTTAGCGTCCGGCGGATTGGTGTCGGGGTGGCACTCTCCAGCTGCCTTTGTTCGCTCGAGGAGGACGTCGACGACTCAGACGGGCTGGACGGGTCCTGAGGGGTTGATGAAATGGACGAACAAGCGGAGGCCGAGTAGCAGGACCAGACAAGCTGACACCGCCTTTACCCTCGCAGAGTTCCCTCCCCGCACCGAGACGACCGACGCGAACGGTGTCACGACCATCGTCGAGTACCGCCTGAACGACGAGGGCAAGAAGGTCAAGGTTACGCGCAAGATCAAGCGCACGCTTGTCAAGACTACGGTCAACCACGTTGTTGCGGAGCGGATGGGTTGGGCCAAGTGAGTCAGGTTGCTGTCCCTCTCGAGATTAGAGGCGGATCTCTCTGCCTTGTTCGAGTATTGACCGTCGACGTTCTTGCAGGTTCGGCCAGGAGAAGGGCGCCGCACCGGGTCCTTCGAGCGCGACTACGACTGTCGGCGAGAACGTCCGTCTCCGCATCCAAGCAGGCGGTATCAAGGTTCGTCTTCTCCTGTCTCTCTCTTCTCACCTCAGGTCACTGACGCTCTGCGCGGCACAGATCCAGGCCGAGGAGAAGGACGATGAGAGCGAGGCGATGAGGAAGCAGCTCGCGAACAAGAAGGTTACTTGCCGATACTGTTCGGGAGACCACTTTACCGCCCACTGTCCCTACAAGGACACTCTTGGCGCTGCTCTCGGCGATGGTGAGCCTCCTGTTCTTTTTCCGCGCTAGTCGACATCGAGTCTGCGCAAACTTGCTCGTTTGACCTGTTCGGCATTGAAGAGGCGAGGCTGACGCTCCCTTGCCTCCGCAGCCGACAACGGCCCTCCCTCCGACCTCCCCACGGACGCCGGCGCACCAGGCGGCACGACTGTCGGCGGCAAATACGTCCCTCCTTCTCTCCGTTCGGGCGGCGGCACACGTCCGGGCGAGACTATGAACGGCTTGCGCGGCGGAGACAGGGACGCGTACCCGACTCTGCGTGTCACCAACTTGAGCGAGGACGCGAGCGACGCGGATATGTGGGAGCTGTTTGGACGGTTTGCCCAGAGGGGTCGGATCAACCGGTGCGTCCTGACGTTTTCTGCCTGCATGCGGCTTTCGAACCCCCGGAAGCTTGCGCACTATCTGGTCTTGACGAGGGTTGACGTTGACTTGTTTGCAGCATCTACGTCGGCAAGGATCAAGAAACGGGTCTCTGCAAGGGATTCGGCTTCGTCTCGTTCGAGGACCGCGCCGACGCCGAGGCTGCGCTCAAGAAGGTCCACGGTCTCCCCTACGACCACCTCATCTTGCAGGTCCAGTGGAGCGTGCCCAAGGGCGAGCGGCCTGAGGCTGGTGCGAGGGCTTAGGCGCGGAGTTCGTTGTCGCGGTCCAGCTGCACTGTATTCTTGTCTACCCCACTGCCGCGCTCGTTACGAGAAGCTCACGCTCAGCCAGTTCGAAAGTTCGCCGTCGTCGTTCTTCTCCCGCTCCGCTCGCTTTCCCTTCACCACCTCGCAAACTTGCTGCGCTACTCACGCTAGACTCGATGCAGGATGCTTCTGCACCGGTGCGGCTTCCTGCACGCCCACCAGCGCTAGTCCCGAGCGCTTCTACCTCGACTTCCTCCTCATCATCCAATTCGGCCAACCTTCCCATTCCCCTCGCTCGACAGCCGCCTGCCTTGCATCAGTCATCCCGCTCGAACAACGCAAAGTCACAGCAGTCCGCACGCCAGCAACCTCGCGGCTTGTCGCCCTTTCCTCGCCAAGTCTCGCTCGGCCAGGCGTCGACTTCCGCGACTGCAGGTGGACCAGCCGGAACTGGCATGAGCGCGGCCGTCAGGCCTCCGCCAGCCCGTCAGGGACAACCTGCGTCGCAGCGCAACTTTGGCGAGAGTTCGGCGGGAGGAGCGAGTTCGCATCTGGGCATGGCGCTGGCGGATGAGCGGAGCGGGAAGGCGGTGGACGGAGGGAGTGGGACGAAGAAACAGCTTAGCGAGGTGCAGAGACGGAAGAGGGAGCGGTGGGGTCCAGCTTACGTGCGTTGCAACTCGCCTTCTCGACTACCGCTCCAAGCTGATCTTTCGAGCCGTTTGCGCAGGTCCCGGAGGAAGAGACAATCCGCAACGACTACTCTGGGCAGTATGTACAGACAGGCGGGCGACCGCAGAACCACCTGCGAAACACGGCTGTCGAGACGCGATTTGCCGAGTGAGTTCTGCTTCTTCAGCACATCCACTTGTCCGTACTGACTTTACTGTCGCAGATACCCCAAGCTCGCTTCGCTGCTCACTCACAAGCACACCCTCACCGCCTCGCCGCAACACTCCATCCCGCCAACCTACTTCAACCTTCCCTCCGACTCGTCTTCCTCCTCCGCCTCAGCCATGTCCTCAGCACTCGCCGCTCTACGACCCGCCCACTTCGACTGCCTCCTTCTAACTCCTCCACCATCCGTCACAGTTGACGAGCTCGCCTCGCTCGAGATCAGTCGACTTGCAGCGACACCCGGGTTCATCTGGCTGTGGGTTGGGTCGGGCCAAGCTGGCCTCGAAGGAAGCGAGGGAGGCGGAGTCGGGCTCGAGAAGGGAAGGGAGCTGTTGACGCTGTGGGGATACAGGAGGTGCGAGGATATCGTCTGGCTCAAGACGAACAAGAAGGATCCGGAGGGCGATCTGGTGAAGGAGGTGAGTTGCGCTTGCAGCCCTTCCATGCGCAAGCCGCGAGGCTGGAGCTCGGCCCAGGATTGACACTCGCCCGCACAGCCCACCTCGCTCTTCCAGCCGACTCTCGAGCACTGCCTGATGGGCATCCGAGGGACAGTTCGCCGGTCGACAGACTCGTTCTTCGTGCATTGCAACGTCGATACAGACGTCATCGTGTGGGAAGGCGATGATGAAGGTGCGCTCCTCTTCGCGCTCTGCGCTTCCAGCCCAGCTCACCTTCTTCCTCCCGCAGATCCCGACCTCAAGCCGCCCGAGATCCAGACTCTTATCGAGAACTTCTGCCTCGGAACTCGCCGCCTGCATCTCTACGGCTCGCCTCGCTCGCTCCGTCGCGGCTGGCTCACCGTCCCCTCCGCTTCCTCCCCGCCCTTCACCTCCGAGTCGCCCGTTCCGCCCGTTGAGAACGAAGGCAGCGCAGAAGAGCAGAAAGAGCGGTGGGGTGCACCGAAGGAGTGGAGTAGGGAGGAGTGGGAGGCGAGGTGGAAGAGACCGGTGGCGCCGGGGAGTTTGGCTGCGGAGGGAAAGGGACCAGAACTGCTGGGCAAGGTCGACACGCTGCTGCCGTTCGTCGAGGGTGCGTCTTAAATTGCGTTGGGCTACACGCAATGGCTGATCCGGTATCGTCGCGCAGAACTCGACGCACTTCGACCGAAATCGCCGCCTCAGCGGAACGGTCTTCCCTCCTCTGGCGGACTTGGGCGAGGACGTGGAGCTGGTCTCGGCATCACTCGGAGCGGTCTCGTCGGTCAGGCAGCGACTGCACCCGCGCCCGACGGTTCAGTCGGCGTGAACGGGTTGGGCAGGGGACGCGGTCGAGGACGAGGGCGGAGCGGCGAGCAAGAGGTAGGCTATAACATTGTACCGCGCCCACTAGCGCGACAGCCTCCGACAACGATGTACGGGCCGTCGCTGCAGGCTTTCACGCCGCAACAGCAGTACTTCGTCGCGTCGCCGTCTCATTCGAACTCGGCACCACCGTATCCTTACGCTTCCCAGCTCGTTCAACCACCACCATCGCCGTCTGTCGCACAGTACGCGTACGCTTCGCAGCCGTCGACGGCGCAGCAGTTCTACGGCGTCCCTCCACCTCCTTCCTTTCTCTCCGGCTACCCGCAGCAACCGCAGGCGCCGACGTATCGCCCGCCGCTGCACTATCCGCCGCAACAGCAGTACCTGATGCCCGCTGCGCAGGGCTACTACACGCCGCCTTACCACGCAAGCGTTCAGCCGTCGCCGATTCCCCAACATCCTCCTCTCCCCGGCTCTGCCTACGCCTACTCGATGCCAACGTCGTCGCCAGCGTCAGTTGCCTCGGTCAACCCGCAGCTCGCGACGCAGTACATCCAGCAGCAGATGCAGACTCTCGCGCTTGGCCAGTCGACCTCGAGCAACTCGACGGCGCCCTCGGATGCAGGTTCATCGGCGCCGACGGGCGAGCTCGTCTACCCGATCTCGAGTAGGAGCAGGGAGAGGACGGCTGAGTCGGTGGCGCAGGCGACAGCGGCGGATGGTCGGTTTGCGGATGCGAGGGAGTAAGGCGGCGGGGCGGGATGATACAGACACTGCTCCGTGCAATCGCTTGCGACAACCTTCGCAACTCCGTTGATTGGGCGAGAGGACGATTCCGCCTCAGCTGAACCGAGCAACCCCAATCCGCTCAGCGCTTCGTCGAGGAGAAACATCTCCTCTCCTTCGTCTGCCGTCCTTTACACTCTGCTCTCGCATGCTCGGCCGGCTGTATTGCGCCTGTCGGGAGTCAGCAAAGCTTCCAGTGCCGCGCGCGCAGGCGTCGCTGCTGACAGCCCCGGCAGCGTCTGACTCGCTCGTCCTCCTCGATCCACTTCCGCCGACCTCGCTCCCTTCCTTCGCGCTTGCTGCTCTTCTCTCCAGTCATCTTCGCCTACCCTCGAGTTGCTCTACCGCACGCTGCGAGGCTCGCACTCGCTGTCTCTGCGTCCTCTCCCCACATCAGTTCGTCGAGCGAAGTTTAGCGATGTCGTCCGCCGTCACCGCGACAGCCGTTCATGAAGAGCCAACACTGCCGACAGAACCTCCGCACTCTTCACCAGCAGCCTCCCGCGTCTCGACATTCGACTTTGGTGACGGGGAGGACAATGCGAAAGCCCTTCCGCCGGTTGATGGAGGACGGCATGCCTGGCAGTTCGTAGTGGCTTCGTTCATGCTAGAGTGCGTCTTGATCGCTTTGGAGACGGGGGACGCGAGCTTACCCCAACTCTGCGCAGATGCTTCGGTCCGTCCTTGCCATCGTTCTGTCCTCGACTCCGCCTCGACGGCGCTCAACGCTGCTCTTTCAACGAGACTGACGCATGCTGCTTCTCCAGTCTGGGGCTACTCGTTCGCGTTCGCTACGGTCCTCGTCTACCTCCAGTCGCATGACCCATGGCGACAATACTCGCTTTCCGCGCTTTCAGCCATCGGAACAACACAGCTGGGCTTGATGTACTGCTTGCCGTACGTCAGGCTACTCACTGAAGCCAGACGGTATCGCTGACCTCACGAGATGCCGGCAGAATCGTCGGGGTGGTCATCTTTCGACGGTACGGCGACTGGGTGCGGACGATCTTGTGGACGTCTGTCGCTGTCAGCTGCGGAAGCATGCTGCTATCGAGCTGGGCTACAAAGGTGCGCCTGTTGCATACACACGGGCCTGCCCCGCTAACGCTTCCCTCTCCCAGCTCTGGCAACTCGTCGTGCTGCAAGGCGTGCTCTGCGGCATCGCCAACACCTTCATCTTTGCTCCCGTCTTCTGCTATATCTCGGAGTGGTGGGTCGCTCGCCGCGGTTTGGCGTGGGGCCTGATCGTCTCAGGTAAGCACCCGTCATTCCGCATGCGCAGCTTCGTGCGCTAACAACGCTCCGCAGGCAACGGCTTCGGCGGTTTCACCCTTCCCTGGCTCATCAATGCCGTTCTTCAAGCCCGAGGCTTCGCCTGGATGTGCCGCGTGTGGGCGATCTTCACCGCGGTTGTCTTCGCCATTTCGATCCTCCTGCTCAAGCCGCGCATACCTTACGTTAAGCCAGCGAGCGGACGCGCGCCTTGGCTTGCAGTCGACTTCACCTTCTTGCGGAATCCGCTGTTTATCTGCATGGTCAGTAGCACCTCCCGCCTGAACGACCTTGGCTAACGCTCGTTTGTGGCAGGCCATCGCAACCCTCTTCTCTTCCCTGGCCTACCTTCCTGTCGCCAACTACCTCGCAGTCTACGCCTCATCGTTCTCTTCATCCGTCACGACGATCAACCTGGTCGTCGGACTCTTCAACCTGGCAGCTTGCGGAGGCTCCATGCTTGCAGGACGAGTGTCCGACTTCAGCTACTCGCTCGGCGTCACGGTTATCGGACTCTGCGGCGCATTCCTGAGCCTGACCGCCTGGGGTTTCGCCGATACGCTTGCGAAGGTGTACGCTTTCGCGGTTCTGTTCGGCTTGACCGGCCAGCAAACGTCTACCTGGGGCGGCGTCGTCAAGGACCTCGCCTGTGCGTATATCTGTCTCCTTTCCCGCTACTCAGGCTGACCCACCTGACTCACTCTCCAGCGAAAAACCCCAACACGGGCACCTTCATTTTCACCAGCCTCCCCATCGTACGCGGCTCGGCCTCGCTGTTCATCCCCTTCATTCTTCAAGCATTGTACAGTCGAGAGACAGCGGAACATCAGTGCGTCTCGGTTTGATGCAGGAGTCAAAACGCTTGGCTGACTTGAGTGCGCCCGCAGACGCTCCTTCGGCAGGTACGGCTTCATGCGGATGATTATCCTCGGTACGTACACTCTTCTCTACCTCAAATCGCAATCAAAGGCTGAAGCGGATTGTCGTCCGACCTGCCTACTCTGCTCGCCCCCTCCGTCCGCCTACCGCCAGTCGGCGTCGCATCCGCAACACTCGCACTCTGCGGCATCGTCATGGCGGGCCTGCGGCGACGTTTCGCTGTCAAGTCTTTGTAGAGGTAGCAGCGACTATGGCATGTATTGCAAGGCATGCGTTCGGTTGGTCTTCGGCGCGAGGAGCAGTCGAGGGTTCTGGCCAACATTTTCGAGACTTCGCGTCTCCTGCGTCGCTGCTGACATCGTATAACTCGTGAGACGGGGGTCCTAGACTTGACTCGTCGGAAGCAAGCCGTCGCTTCTCTTCGGAAGTTGTTCTTCGACCGCTCACTCGTTCAACACACCCTCGCTAGTCTCGACACCTGCTGTCTCGACCCTGCTGAAGGCTAACGAGAGCCTTGCGTCCCGCCATGACCACAATAACGACTGGGTCCTCGACTATTCCTCCTCCCCCACTTCCGACTGATGAGGACGCGCGAGGCGGCGACTCGCCATCGCCGACCGTGCAGACAGCCGCAGACCCGTCCCAACTCGCCTTAGAACCCGTGACACCGTCCCGCATCTCCACTTTCGACTTTGGGGACGGTGAAGACAGCGCAAAGGCTCTTCCGCCCGTAGACGGGGGCCGGCATGCCTGGCAGTTCCTTGCGGCCTCGTTCTTACTTGAGTGCGTCCTTCTCATTCAAGAAACCAGCGAGCAAGCTGACAGCCTCGCTTTCATTCGCAGAATCTTCGTGTTCGTCCTCCGTCCTCTTCCTCCCTTTCGACAAGATTGCGTCGCTGACCTTCCACAACAGCTGGGGCTACGCTTTCTCGTTTGCGACGATTCTCGTCTACCTCCAGTCGCACGATCCTTGGCAGCAAAACTCGCTGTCGGCGCTTTCAGCAATCGGGACGACTCAGCTAGGTCTCCTCTACGTACTGCCGTGCGTCTGGCTGTCTTGCCGGAAGCGAGCGTCACTTGCTGACCCTTGTGCTTGCAGTACATTCGCTGTCGTCGTCTTGCGGCGGTACGGCGAGTACGTGCGGCTTGTGCAGTGGACCTCGCTCGTCGTCAGCTGCTGCAGCATGTTTCTCTCGAGCTGGGCAACCCAGGTCAGTTTGCATCCTGCGTTGAGCACCATCACGTGGTCCTACGCTGACGTGCCCTACCCCGCCAGCTTTGGCAGCTCGTAGTGCTTCAAGGCTTCCTCTGCGGCGTCGCCAACACGCTCATCTTTGCCCCGGTCTTTCTCTACTTCAGCGATTGGTGGGTTGCGCGGCGCGGGATGGCATGGGGCGTGATCGGCGCAGGTGAGTTCACTCGCATCGAGATCTTTCTTCCTTTGCAAGGCTGACTTTTGCCCGACTTCCAGGCAACGGCTTCGGCGGCTTCATCCTCCCGTGGCTCATCAACGCCGTCCTGGAGGCAAAGGGTTCCGCTTGGATGTGTCGCGTCTGGACCGCTTTCACGGCCGTCACCTTTGCCGCCTCGATCATCCTCCTGCAACCGCGCATTCCGTTCGTCAAGCCGACGGACGGCCGAGCGCCGTGGCTCGCTGTCGACTGGCGCTTCTCGCACAATCCAGTATTCCTGTGCATGGTGAGCTTGCACTTGTAAGTGTTCGCCTTCCCACGCAACTGACTCGCAGACGACCCGCAGGCCATCTCGACCCTCTTCGCCTCGCTCGCCTACCTCCCCGTCGCCAACTACCTCGCCGTCTACGCCGCTTCCTTCTCGTCGTCCACAATGACCATCAATCTCGTCGTCGGCCTGTTCAACCTCGCCGCGTGCGGCGGGTGCATCCTCGTCGGCCGCATTGCGGACTACAGCCTGACGCTGGGCCTCACGCTCGTCGGCTTGTGCGGTCTAATGTTGAGCTTGACGGCATGGGGACTGGCGGATACGCTGGGCAAGGTCTACGCTTTCGCGGTCTTGTTCGGTTTGACGGGTCAGCAGGCGGCGGCTTCTGCTGCAGTGACGAAGGACTTGAGTCGTGCGTGAACTTGACACTCTTGATGCGCTTTTCAGCTAATTCAAGTGTCTTCCGCCCGCAGTGAACAGCCCTCAAACCAGCACACTCATCGTCACACTTCTCGCAGCCGTCCGCGGCGCAACTTCGCTCTTCATCCCGGTCGTTCTGCAGGCCTTATATGACAGTCGGCACGCAAAGGAAGCGTGCGTAGTCTTCACTCCTAAGCTGAGGCGTTGTGGCTGATACGAGGGTTGCGCAGGCCGACTTTCGGGAAGTATGGCTTCCTTCGCATGATTGTCTTCGGTGCGTCCCCTTCCGCTTGCCCGCCGGCCCCTGCCCCTTGCAGACCAGCACCGTCTATCTGGTTGCCCAATCGAGCTGACAAACCTCCACCATGCGTCGTTGTGCAGTCGGCGCCGCTTCCGCAGGACTCGCGCTTTGCGGGCTGCTGATGGGAGGGCTGCGGCGCAAGTACGCTATCAAGAGCAACTAGAAGCCGCCGGTGCACAGTGCAGAGCGTTTGTAGATTATGCAGTGCCAGTCATGTCTGCGTCGAAGCGGAGCGAGGTCCGAAACGCAAGAACGGAAGAACTCCTTGCATTTTGACGTCTATCGGTAACGCCTCACAGCTCAATCTCACCCTTCATGACCCTCCTCGCCTGGCCCCTCAACTCCACCCTCTTCCCCTCCCTGTCCAGCACAGCAACAAGCTCGCCTCCGCGTTTGCTGACCTGCTTCGCTCGCAACGTCGAGCTCGCGAGCGCCTGCGACGAGTGAGGGAGACGAGAAGCGATGTTCGGGTCGAGGAGGTAGAAGACGGCGAGGGCGGTGTGTGCTGCGCCGGTCTGCGAGAAAAGCGAGCATTGAGCGAGAGTTCAGCGTGAGGGCTTTGCAAGAGAGTATGGGACTTCGACGCACTACGGGATCTTCGTCAATACCGACTGGACGTGCGAAGACGCGAGAGTAGATGTCGAAGCCGGACGAGGCGGGTGCGGGTTGCGTCAGGAGGAGGATATCGCCGACCGTGGCCTGGGGGATGTCAAGCGTCAATTTCTCTGCATAAGTCAAAAGCAGCGCCTCGCTCGACCCACCGTCGCCGCGATGTCGACCTTCAAGTTCGCCAAGTCGACGCCCGCATCCAGCTCGACCACCGCTCCATTCCAAGCGTCCCACCACGCCACCTTCCCAACGATCTCCTCTCCCAACCCCGTCGCAGCTTTGACAGCCTCCACAATCTTCGGTCTCCTCCTATGTCCTTCCTCAAGCGTCAACAGCGACGCCGCAGGGAAATCAAGCGAGATGGAGTTGTCGGATTTGTTACGGACGGCACGGAGGGTGCCGGAGTGCAGGGTGCGGAAGGTTAGGGAGGTAGCGGTGGGATGGTAGGTGATGAAGAGGACGTGGGCGGAGGCGAGGGTCGCGTGGCCGCTGCAGGAGGAGGGGAAGTCAATTCTCGCTGAAGCGTTTCGAGGAGGAAGTGACGGCGTCTCACCAGAGCGGGACCTGCGGGCGGTGACAACCGTGTCAGCACAGCCTCCTCGACGTCTTGCGAACCTCGCAACGCGCCTCAACCGTCGGCGTCCTCCACCGAATCTCGTACTCACGACTCTCCTCCTCCTCCTCGCCTCCTTCCCGTCCAAGCGCGCGACAGAAAGCCGTCTCAGCGAGATTGAACTCGGCCGCAATCTTCTGCATCAAGTCATCGTCCTTTGCCAGCGTCTGGTCTTCGGTCGAGGAGGTGAAGATGAGGACCGCTGCTGGGTTGCCGGAGAAGGGGGAGGAGGTGAAGGCGTCGACTGTTTGAAAGGGATGAGTGCGGGTCATGCTGCCGAAACAGTCTAGCTGGTCTAGCGTGAGAGCAAGTGAGTGGAAGGAGAGCAAGACTGAGAGGAAGCGGCGCACCACCGCACGCAGAATTGACTCTCGCTGGGCTGACTGAGCGCTTACTGAGCAACAAGGACGCTTTCTGACTCAACGAGCATCGACAAGCGGGCGAGCGACCCGCGCGAAACCGAAAAAGCGAGCGATACCTCTCCTCGTCGCACAGGAGGGACCATCCAACCTTCACTCATTCCACGGTTCCCTACACCTCCTAAGCATCCACTCCTACATCCTCCACCCACAGCATCCCGCTCACCAATCCTCATCATCGCTCCCTTCTCCCTCCTCATCGCTCTCCCCACCCATATTCCCCTTCCTCTGACTCAAAGCCGCAGCAAGCGCACTCGCCAAGTCCCCGCCTCCACTATCCGCTGCAGGCGCAGAGGAAGCAACGGCGATGGAAGCGGCTCCTGCGACGCCGGCGCCTACGATGCCCATCGCTGCTAGCGAACCGGCGTTCTCGATCGCTGATTTGTCCGTCTGTGCGCACCAACAAGCTCGCTATCAGTATCTTCTCAGACTTCCAGAAAACGGGAACCGGCGCACCTTCTTCAATTTGTTGACCCCCATCCCCTGAATACTCGCCAACAACGCTCCCCTCTCGTCCCCTCCTCCTGCAGCGATAGGCGGAGGCGGTGGTGGAGGGGCTGCGCCACCCGGAGGAGGAGGAGGCGGCGGCGGAGGCGGAGGACTCGGCGCGCTTGTTCGAGAGGGAGGTTGAGGAGGTGCGCTTCGGCTTGGCGGTGCGCCACCCGGAGGAGGAGGAGGCGGTGGCGGAGGAGCGCTTGATGGTGCGGCAGGTGCTGGTGCTGGTGCGCCACGTGAAGGAGGAGGGGGAGGTTTGCGCTTCACTGCGTGCGCCGTTGCGCCTCCTCCGCCTGGAGCGCGCGAAGGTGGCGCGGGCGGTGGGACACGCTTCGAGCTCGCTGGCGCCGGGGGAGGCGGAGCGCGTGAAGGTGGGCCATTCAAGGGAGGGGGAGGAGGAGGAGGAGCGGAGGGCGCGGAGGTGCGAGAGGGAGGGACGGAAGCGGTTGGGCCACCTGAGCCTTCGACGAAGTTGCGGATGAAATGCTCGTTCTTCTCGATTTGGTCCTGTGCGCAACCAGCTCCAACTGCATCAGTGCGTGCGCGTATGGACGAGTATGCTGGAGAAGCGAAGGAGCGCGCGCGACGCACCCGACTGATCCCCTGACTCTCAAGCTGCTGAAACAACCTCTCCCAACTCGGATCGATGTTCCTACTCGAAAATCCCTTCTCACTATCGAACCCCATATGCGCGACATGGCTGAACCCAGTAGGGGCGCCAATCATGCTCTTGTCAATCCCGCCTTTCTTCTTCTTTTTGGACGGCGAAGAGGAGGTGGTTTTGGACGAGGAGGGAGCGGAGGAGGAGGAGGAGAACTTGGAGGCGTATTTGTGACGGAGAGAGATCTTTTTGAAGAGGTCTGCCGCTTCTGATTCCGAGGAGAAGGCGATCCCGATCATGCAGTCCTGCGAGTCAACGTCGGGCGCGTATATCAGCTCGGTACTCCTGACTCGGAGCGAACGGAGAGATTCGTGCGCGCGGTACTCACGTCCGAGGGAAAGGTGTGGAAGAAAGTGCGGTCCTGGTAGTAAGGCATGTCCTCGACGACCGTGTGCTGCCAAACGACGCCCCTCGTTCCCTGTCGTCCAGAAAGTCGTCAGCACGATCTCTTTCGTGTAAAACTAGCCGCACTCACCGCCAAATCCACAACCTTCAACCACCCGCCCGCCTGTCCCCACCCAAACACGACCGCTCCACTGATCCCGCTGTAACTCCATTTCGTCGGGTCGGGAAAGGCGTAGTAGATCCGTCCGATGGCGGCAGAGTGGATCTTGTCGCCCGAGGAAGTGGGCGCGTGTTTCTTGATGAGGGACTTTTCGGACGAGGTCAGGGAGGAGTGGGAGGGCATGGTCGGGATGGCTGTGGTCGAGGGGTCAGCACAGGCTTTGTGAGATCCTGTAGGATGATTCTGAGTCGCTGGACCGCCCTCTCTGCTGTCGTCCGCCCTCTCCTCCTCGACGCCTCCCTCGGCGTTCCCTCCCCGCACACTACGCCGCCCAATCCGCCCGGCGCTCGTCAACTTCGACCAGACTTCGCTGAACTCACTTCGTTGCGCTCAATCAGCCCTATCAGGCAGCGTTAGCGAGTCGGAGGGAGGAGGATGACGAGGTGAAGTGGGGAGCGAGCGGGTCGAGGGCGGGATGGGAGAGTCGGCTGGATAGTCAGGCGCAGTTCCAAGGGTACCAGAGCAGTGTCCCAATGCAGCCAGGCAGTTCCAGCGAGAGTGACTTTGGTGTGAGAGAGCGGAACAAGGGGACGACGACGAGGAGGACGAGCGAGTCGACCTCGCTGGGTTGCGACTTGCGCGAGTAAGTGTGTGCTGCATTACTAGATTGTAGATTGTACTAATGTGAATACTCTATGGCTGTATTTGCAAAGTAAGCACACCGACCTCGCTCTTCACGCTGCGGAGTGTCTCCTTCTCTCTGCCTCACGCTCACCCAAACAGCAAAGCACACGATGGACCAGCTCGTAAGCACGCACTCAACCCACACACGCAGTCGAACGAGCGCACACCGCTGACCCCCGTCCTCGTCCAACTCGACCCCTCCCGACCTGCGTGACCCCGCTCCTCGCCCACCTCGCACACCACGCAGAGCGAGGCACAGATCGCAGAGGTACGTACGGGCCTGTAGTGAGGCGTACGGGACTCGCGCTGACTCGTTCGCTGCCCTTCGACCCCTTCCATCGCCCCTCATCGCTCGTTCCACGGCGCGTGCACTCGTCGACTCGACCTCGACCTCTCACGGCCCGACTGCGCTCATTGCTTCTCACCTGATACCGACTCGCACTCTACTCGACATCCACTGCACGCTCCCGCAGTTCAAGGAGGCCTTCTCCCTCTTCGACAAAGGTCCGTTCCCCACCTGATCGCCATCTCCCCTTCTCTCCCTCACTCACCCACACTCGCACGAACAGATGGAGACGGCACGATCACGACGCGCGAACTCGGCACCGTCATGCGCTCGCTCGGACAGAACCCGACAGAGGCAGAGCTCCAGGACATGATCAACGAGGTCGACGCGGACGGGAATGGACAGATCGACTTTCCCGAGTTCCTCAGTGCGTCGCAGTGTCTCTGTTCTGTGGTGTGAGGGCGGAGGAGCGCGGGTGCGAGTTGCGGGCGAGAGAGACTAATGCTGACGGAACTCGTCTCTTCTCCTCCTCCTCCCTCTCGCCGCCTCCTCCCGCTACCGCCGCCTCGACCCACCTGCACAATTCATCACCATTCCCGCACCGTCCGACCGCCTGCACACCCCATACCCACTCTCCACGGCCCTCCGTTCGATCCCTCTCCTCCCCGCTCTGCTGCCGCCTCTCGCACGCCTCCGACCGCTCTACGCACCCACTCGCACGCGTTCCAACGTCCCACGATGCATAAAACGCCGAAAACAGCCATGATGGCACGCAAGATGCGCGAAACCGACTCGGAAGAAGAGGTCCGAGAGGCATTCAAGGTCTTTGACAAAGACGGGAACGGGTTCATCTCGGCTGCCGAGTTGAGGCATGTCATGACCAACTTGGGTGCGTAGCGGTCGTCGCCGCCATCGTTGTCCGAAGCGAAATGGCCCGCTGACGGACTCTTTCCGTCCCCTCGCCTTCTCCCGCCTCCTCCGCCCTGCTCGCCACTCGTACGACACGGACGACCCACCGCGCGTGTAGGCGAAAAGTTGAGCGACCAGGAAGTCGAGGAGATGATTCGCGAGGCGGACGTCGACGGCGATGGACAGATCAACTACGACGAGTGCGTCCCGGCCCTCTCTTCCCTTCCCCGCTTCCTCTGGTGAGTGCGGTGTGGCTAATAGCAAGTGGGTTGGGAATCGCAGGTTCGTCAAGATGATGATCAAGTAAAACCGCGGTCGTCCCCGAATTGGCTCCACCCGCTCGTCCGTCTTCGGCTTCTCCATCTCGATATACCACACCCGCACCCTCCTTTCACTTCCTTCGCCTTCTCCTTCTCGCTTTATCAGGCCACCGGCCCTGCGATAGCCTGCACTTCGTATCTTCCCTTCCGCCCGCCTTTGAGCGGCTTCGTACGGCTTTCAATCTTGCCTCTCTTTTGTTCGCCTTTTTTGCGCTTTGGAGATGATATGGACCCTTTTCTTTTACGCTTTCTCAGCCTGTAAGAAGCCAGGAGAGCGAGGCGAGAAGCGGGACGACGCTGAGGAGGCCGCCGAGTGCGCTTCCTCGCGTAGATGCGACGAGTAAAAGCAGGAAGCCTTGTGTCGGCTGAGCGCGTTCCAAGCCCCTCTCTCATCCTACAAGCCATCATTCGCTCCCCCCTCCCCCTCATCTCCTAATCCCTCCGCACCCGTTTCCTCCCCCTCTTCTCCCTCTCCCAACTCTCCCAATCCCACCCACCCAACCACCCCCTCCCCTCTCCCTCCTCCTCCTCCTCCTCCCTCGCGCGCTTCCGCCACGCACACATCTCTTCGTGACTGGGCCCATAGAGCGCTTCGGTTAGCCAGAGGGGACCGGGGTCGAGCGAGGGGGAGGCGAGGCGTGAGGGGAGTGGGAGGGTGAGGGGTGGAGAGGGGGGTAGGTCGGTGGGTGAGCGATGTGAGAGGGGCGGAGTTGGAGAAAAGGTTGCGGGAGAGGGAGAGCGAGGGTGGAAGGATGGGGCGGAGCGGCGCGGAGGGTGGAACGGGGCGACAGAGTTGTTGAATGAGGCGGTTGAGGCGGCGCCGAAGGTGAATGGGCGAGAAGTTGAGGCTGCGTAAGGCGGAGCAGGAGGAGCGGGTTGAACATGCCTCGGGGCTGTGAAAGCCGGTCGCGGGCCTTGCCTCCCGTCCGGAGCTCCTCCGTAGCCCCTTCCATCGCCTACATACTGCCCAGACCAGCCACGCGCGCCCGACGGTCCACTGAAAGCAGATTGAGAAGGTCGACCCCTCGCCTCGCCGCGTACGAACGCCTCGTCCCGGTACTGTCCTCCTCGATAGCCATTGTGATAGACCGGAGGGCGGGACATGAGACCGGGCGGGGCGAACGAAGCGTTCTTTCCGGGAGGAGGAGGAGCGGGATCGAGGCGGAGGGGAGTTGGAGGGCGGCGAGGGAGAGAAGGGGGCGGAGGAGGGAGGGGGTCGCCTGTGCATCACAGTTCGCCATCGTCAGCGCTCCGCTTGCTGACGAGGAGCACGATCAAAGTGAAAGTAGCGAAACCAGGACGCACGGTACGACCCTCGGAGGACGATTCCCTTCTTGTGCCGCAGCGGAGGATGCGCAGAGCTGTCACTCCCCTGCGCCGAGTAGTGGCTCCGTCGCATGTAAGGCGGCGTGTCGTACGAGACGGGCGGAGGAGGCGAAGGAGTGAGGAAGGGCTGTGAGCGAGTCGAGGACAAAGCAAGTCAGCTTGCTCGCCTCGTACGCCTTCGGACTGCATCGAAATCAATACGCACCTGCTCAATGACCCTCTCCGGCGCCCTCGCACGCTCCTCCGGCCTCCTCTCGCCGCCCATCTCCCTCCCTCTACCCCTCCTCGACCCCTCGCTCTCCTCGCGCATCAACAGCTCCCACCCGTCCTTAGGCCATCTCTGCCCGTTCATCGGAGTCTGCATCACAAGCGGAGGTCGCTTGCGAGGTGGTGCGGGGGGAGAAGGGGTGGGCGAGGAGGCGTAGGAGATGAGGCGGCGGCCTGGCGGAGGGGCGGGGGTGCGGCGGGAATGGAACGGCAGAGGGTGAGCGTAGGAGGATGGGAAGGACATGACAGGCTGGTTCGAAGCGAGCGCGAGATGAGCGAGATGAGCGGAAGAGTGAGAGCGAGAGGAAGGCGAGCGGAGGGGTCAAGCGCGACACGATCGCTTGGAGAGGACTGCAAGCAGCGCGAGAACAGAGTGAAGAAGCGTATGCAGAGCAGCGATGTTCGCATGCGAGGAGGGTTGGGCGAACGAGAGTAAGCTAGACAACAACAAGGGGCACAACCTGTCTGGATAACCTGGACGAAGACCGCAGTAAGGATGGCGGGAAAGGTCGGGGGTCACGCCGCAAACTGCTCGTCGCAGCCACTGTGGGCGCAGAAGACGATCGTGTCGGTGAAAGGCGTGTAGGTGACGATGGGAAGGTGTCCTTCGCTGGCAGATCTGTCAGACAAGTCAGCTAACTTCGTTGAGCGACGAAAGCGAGCTCGAACGCACCCATGCGAGACGAAAGCCTCCTCGAGCGGCCGCAACACATCCACATGGATCCCCCACCCGCAAGCACCGCACTTCATTCCTTCCTCCGCCGACAATCTGACCGCGCCCTCCGCCTTACAAGCCGGACATGTATGTACGTCCCTCAACGCACGCTCAAAGGCATCCCGGTCGTTGGCGGAAGGATGTGAGGGAAGAGAGGCGGACTCCATGGGGAAGTCTTCGGCTGTTGGCGATGGAGCGGCGCTAGATGCCGAGTCGCCCGGGTCGGAAGCGAGCGAAGGAAGGCGTGGAGGGAAGATCGTTGGAGAAGGCAAGGCAGAGTAGGTGAACGGGCCGTCTTCGTACTGGACGTCAAGAGGCGGTTCTGTAGGCACCGCGTGTCAGCGTCGTGACACAAACAGACCAGGATAGAGGAGACGCACCCTCCTCCGTCATGCCTGCATCTTCGGGCTCCTCCTCGACAATCAAGCCTTCCTCTCGCGCCCACTCCTCCTTCATCTTTCCCTCCCATTCCCACCTCCGCCTGTCCTTCCTCATCTCAATCTCCAGCCGCATCAACTCATCCTCGTCATATTCCTCCCAGTCTCCTCCGCGATTGAACCCGCCTGGCTCGTCCGGCAAGAGCGCGAGTGAAGTCGAGCCGAGAGAACGGGGAGGGAAGAGTCGAGCGCGGGCTGCTTGTCGCGCGTTCTCGTGTGCTGCTCGGCGAGTCGATAGTGCCAACGCTGAGGAGCTTGTCGGGGAGGAAGACGCTGCGCCGGCTGGTCGAGCATGACTGCCTGTCCCGAGCGAAGTCCGTCGCGAGGAAGATGACGCGCTCGCTCCTCGCGCTGACGCAGACCTGACCGATGCCTGACCCTTGTATGACCCTGCCCGTGCACTCGCAGCCGTGTAGAACGAGCTCGTCGTCGGTGAAGAGGGAGGTTGTCCGTCGCTCGAGGGGTGGAGCGATGAAGACGACGGCGACGAGTTGAGGCGCGACGGTCGCAGTGGCGCGTGTGCCGAGTAGCTCATGGCTCGTCTAGCGTGTCCAGCAGCCAGCCCGTGGCAGTCGAGTAAGCTGATGGAAGGCAAACCTCCTCGCGATCTCTCTTCCGCGTACACTCGCCTCGAAGTGCTCGCTTGGGCTGTTTGCTGCGCTTGATCCGGCTGTACAGCTACATTGAACGCTCTGGCGGCGCGACTGGTGTCCCTCGCGACTCCTGCTCACTCCCTCACCACCGCCGCCCCACTCCCCTTCGCCGAGCTGTTTGCCAGGTCCTGAGCGCGCTCGCACGGCTTGCGTGGCGTGTAGTCTGGCGTAGATGTCGACTCTGACGGACAAAGAGTGCGTCCCATGTCATCGAGTTCGCTGTGACCGCGCTGACTTCGACTCCCTCCTCGACCCGAACAGCTTCCTCCTCCACACCGTCCAGCTCGCATACATCCGCCACGTTCTTCCCTCGCACGCTCCACTCTCCGCCTCGACAACTCTCGCAGGCGGCAGCGGCGGACCTTACAACCTCATCTCTTTTCCTCCCGCGCACGAACTGCGACGGAAGAACGTCTATGTTGCGCTTTCGGGCGCAGCAGACGCGGATAGGTGGCCTGAGGTACAGCAGTCGAGTTCAGGGCGGAGAAGTCCGCCTCTTGCGCCGGTGATTGAGCGGGAGCAGAAGGGTGTCGAGGTTGCAGTGGGAGCGGGACGCAGGAGGAGACTTCAGCAGGGGACGGGTGGTGCGCAGCTGGGGTATACGCAGACGATCGTCGGAAAAGGGAGTGGAGCGGGAAGTGCGGGTATGAGGGTTGGCGGGAAGGCAAGGACTTGGAAGGGGAAGGGCAAGCTGGTCGAGGAGGATGCGGAAGACGGCGATGCGGAAAGTCTCGAGTGAGTTGACCTTCATGCGGCGCGTAGAATCCGCTGATGCCAGTTGCTGTCTCAGACGACCGCCAGGCTTTGGCGTTCACCGCCAATCCGTCTCCTCGTCTTCCTCTCCGCCGACTCGCAACCTCGCACATCCGCCTCCGCCGCCAGTGGTCGTGCACTCGCCCGTGAAGACGCCTCGAGATCGAGTTTCGACATCGCCTCCGCCGTTACGAGCTCCTGGTCCTGATCCGGGGAGTGAGCGACGACCTCGGCTTGCGGACGCAGCGCAAATTGCCGGCACTTCCGCCTCGCCTCAGCCTAGAGGCCCAGGTCCCGCTAGTCCTTCTTCTCCAGGCGATTATCCATCGCGCCCACTAGCCGCCGTATCGGTCCCATCGTCCGAAGCCTCCTACATCTCACCTTCTCTCGCTTCTTCGCCCTCGCAAACACCGGCTTCCTCGCAGATCCTTCGACCGCCACTGCAGCCAACCGCTGAACCCTCGCCTGATTCACCAGCCGGACCTGCACAAGTCGCGGCGCAGTCGCAGGCGAGCTCAGGCATCTCGCTCTTCGGCACGTCTGTCGCGCAAGGTCCCGGTGGACAGCCGCAAGAGACGCTCGAGCCGCCGCCTCCGCCGTCGCCAGCAACTGTCGCTCCTCAGCCGCCACCTGCGCAGGCGGGCCCGGTGTTCCAGCTCCCGCCTGGGCTGAAGGTCCGGGAAAGGCGGAGGGTCAACATTCGTGGACTCGACCCGCTCGTCCCGCTCAATGCGGTGGCAGAGAAGCCGAAGGAGGAGGAGAAGGCGGTTTCCGCCCCTGTGCCTCCGCCGGTCGCTCCGCCAACTCGGCCTGCCGCCCCGCCTGCGCCGCCCGCGGAAAACACCCTCACCGTCCCGCCTTCCTCTCGCTCACCTGCCTCGTCGCCGGAAAGCGACGCGAAACCCTCTCCGCTTTTCCCCCCACGCTCAACGTACCTCTCCACCCCTTCACCCCGCCCTCGTCCGTCCGGTCAGAAGTCGGCTCTCTCGCTGCTCCTCTCCTCCGCCTCCACCGCCTCTTCGAAACCCTACAACCCGTTCTCGCGGCTCTACCAATCCTGCATCTCCCGCTCGCCCGGCCCAGACCCCTCAACTCTCAATCTCGCGCTCTACTTCCCCTTCTCCTCGCGCCCTTCGCAGCCGCTCAAGATCCGCGTCAAGCGAGATGTGACTGTTGAGGAAGTGATTGGAGCGGGGTTGTGGGCGTACTGGGAGGACGATGGGAGGGAACCGAAGCTGGATGGCGAGAACATCGGAGTGAAGCCGGGGGAAGCGGAGGAGGGGAGGGAGACGACTAGATGGAACCTGAGGATTGTCGAGGAAGACGGAGAGGTCGACGAGGACTTTCCTGGTGTGTGACCGTTTCTTCGCATCTGCACCTGGCTCCTCCTAGTGATGGCCTGTGCTGATGGCGTCCTGCGGAACCCGGCGCGTACAGCTCTTGACAGGATGCGCAACGTCTCGGCTTTCTCCTTCACCGAGTTCGCGATCGTCCGCGCAACTGGTCAACAGAGTGCGTGGTCTTTTGCTCCCACGGACAGTTCGAGCGATGCTGACTGTTTTCCTGCAGTCGAGGACAACGCCACGAAACAAGCTTCGATCGTCCGCCGACCGTCTCGCATCCTGTCGACCGGCCCAACCGCCACAGCAAGCGGCACGCCCTCTCGACGACACTCGAACGTCCCGACGCCTCATGGTCCCGGCACCGCGACTCCCGTTCCACCAGACGCTGGCGGAAACGGCATCATCGAGCCGTCGACGTGTGCAGCCGGCTCGGCTTTGGCTGTACCTGTTGAACTCAAGGTCGAGGTCCTGTTGCAGTATGAGGAACGGAGCGAGATCGAGGTGCAGGTCCCCTCTGACATGTACATCGCAGACTTGCTCGGTACGCCTGCGGTCCTTCTCTCCTACGCGCGCACCGCTTGCTCACGCACCAGCTGCGCAGACCACATTTGCAAGCGCATCTCGCCTATACCGCCTCCTCACCCTCGCGACTGTGCCCTCGTCGTCCGCCTCTCGGACGGAGACATCGTCGCCCCGCTCGACCGGACGGTCTCATCGTTAGGCGAGCATCATACGCTGGTCCTCGTGCCGAGAAGTCAGGTTGGAGCGGTCGGCTTACGGAGACGAGATGCGAGAAGCGCAGATCCGTCCGGTGCGCTTCCGCATGTTGTCCTTCGTCAGCTGATGCGACCGACTAACGCGCCTTTGCTCATACCCGCAGAATCGATCTTCACCTCGGCGCAGCCCAATCAACCTGCCCAGCGAGGTCTGCCAACTGCGCTCGAGGTCGTCGCGCCCTACCAACACTTCAACGTCCTCCGCAAGCTGCCGATGTCGCTCGGCGGACGGCATGCGCGGGTCATCGCGATCGACGGCGACTAGTGAGTAGCCATCATTCAGCTTCATGAAGCCGTCATTGATCACTTTTTCCCGCAGCTTACACTTCATGCCGCCTGACGACGGACGCGGCGGAGGCGGCGGAACGCACCTCCTCGGCGGCACCTCGGGCCGCACAACCTCGTTCCACATCTCGCAAGTCCACACCTGCAAAATCAGTCGCCGCTCCGCCTCGTCCTTCAAGATCGTCGTCCACACGAACCGGAGCGTAGACAAGCGGTACGACTTCGAGGCCGAAAGTCCGGCGTTTGCCCAGGAGATTGTGAGGCAGATCCGGGCGGTGATGCAGGCTTATCAGGCGGAGCATCCGAAGACGAGGATTCGGCTGTAGCGGGCGAGTCTGTTTGCAAGGCATGCTTCTCTCGCGCGTATCAGGCGGTGCGTACGAGTACAATGCGAGGAGAGACATCTACAACCCAAGAAGATCTATCGCACCTCAATCTCGACAACCTGCTTCTTGCCCTCGCCCACCTCCTTGAGCAGCTCGACCTTCCCGACTCCGCCCACCCGTCCAGGCTCGACCTCCGTCATAAGCCTGATCAACCACTTCTGCAACCTCGCCGCAATCCAGTCCATCAAGATCGACCAGGGCGTCCACGAGCGAGGCGTGCGAATGTCGACTTCGATGACTTCGCCTGAGGGAAGCTTGCGTCGGCAGAGCCAGTCTTCCCATCTGATCTTGCGCGTGCGGGTCCAGAGCTCGGCTGTTCACCATGGTGGTTAGCTTGAGGAGCGGAAAGAGCCAGGAGGAAGGGACGCACTTGCTCCCCAAGGTGCGGGCGCGACGAGACGGCCGGTGACGGGATCCTTGTACCACGAGGTACCGCACTCGGAAGACGCAAGAGACGTCTGATTGAGCCGGGACGTGATGTACTTGTTGTAATCGCGCATGACCTCGTCCTTGACGACGATCGACGAGAGTCCACGGTCGTAGATCCCACGCACGATGCGCGCGATGAAATGCGTGTTGTTGTTGATCGTGTTTCCCCAGCTCTGGCTGATCGCGTTCGGTCCGAGGACGGTGAAGTAGTTCGGAACGCGGGGGACAGCGACTCCGAGGTACCCGTACGCTCCGTTGTTCTCCTTCCACGTCTCGCGAAGCTCCTTGCCGTCCTCGCCGAAAACGCCGTGGTTCAGCCCGACGCCAGTCTCGCTGACCTCGAAGCCAGTGGCCCAGGCGATGTAGTCGACTTCGATGTGCTGGCCTGTCGAGGTGAGGAGGCCGGTCTCGTCGACGGCGACGATGGCGTCCGAGATGAGCGAGATGTTGGGCTTGTTGAGCGAGGCGAGCCATCCAGCGTCGTAGGCGACACGCTTGCAGTGCATCGCTGCGATCGAGAAAGCGGGTCAGCGAGGAAGGGAGGGAAAACGAACAACGAGACGTACGGTACTTCGGGATAAGCGCATCGTAGTACTTCTCCGGCATCTGGCTCTTCATGTACGTAATAATGTTCTGTCGATCGTCCCAATTCGTCAGCCGAGCTTCTCGCTCATCCGGAAGGCTTCGAGCGCGCACCGTGGTCATCCTCGCCCTCAAATCGCTCGTCCAAGTCCCATTCCCGCGCGAGAGGATGTTGCGGTCGTACTCGAGGAACTGTTTCCAGCGGTACAGTCGGAGCGCGAAGGGGACGTAGCGGAAGACGAAGCGCTGGAAGGGGGTGTATTCGAAGTTGACTTTAGGGCGGAAGTAGCCGGGTGAGCGGATGCTGCGAGCGTGCGGTAAGTGGGGTCATCAGTGCAGTCCCTCGAGAGGAAAGCGCAGCCGTGCTAGCGCAGAACGCCGCGACTCACAACTGGACGATCTCGATTCCCGGCACGTCGACAATATTCGGCACGACCTGAATCCCCGACGACCCATTCCCGACAATCGCAATTCTCTTCCCCTCGAGCTCAACCTCCCCATTCCACCTACTCGAATGCCACTGCACGCCCTTGAAATTTTCTCGCCCCGGTACGGCGGGGATGATGGGCTTGTTGAGTGCGCCTGTGGCGGAGATGAGGATGTCGGCTTGGACGGTGAAGAGTTCGTTGGAGGGGAGGCGACGGAAGGTGATCGTGTGGGATTGGGTGGAGGAGCTCCAGCGGGAGGAGACGAATTCGGTGCGGAACACGAAGCGGTCGGCGAGGCGATGCCGTGCGACGATGCGTTTCTGCAAGTAGAGAGCATCAGTATGTGCGTGATTGGTCCCTCGCATTTCACGGAAAGTGCGGTCTTGCCGCGAAGGGCTCACCCAGTCTGTGGATCGAGAAAAGCAAAGTCAACTTCGTCCTTTCGACATCTCACGGGAACAAAGGGTACTCACAACCAAGCACCTCATCCCGCCCTGCCCATTTCGACGAGAAATCGGGGTTCAAATGCGAGTAAAGGCAGTAAAGGTGGATCGGGACGTCGACGCTGCCAGCCTCAAAGGTCAGCAAACCTCTTCCTCCCAGTCTTGCAGAATCCGCCAACTCACGCAGTCCCCGGCCAAGTCGAGTCACGCCATACTCCTCCGACTTCTGCTTCGCGCTCGTAAATGGTGAAGTCGACTTTCGAGCCAAGCGCTTCTTGCAGTCGGACGGCTTGGGCGATTCCGGCTGTGGTTCGACCGTGAGGGAAGGATGTGATTGTATCAAAGGAGACGTGGAGAAGGAGCAGGAGAAGGATGGCAAGTTGGGAGAGAGGCGAGAAGGGTACCGCGGGAACAATCCGAGGTCAGCCTGCTTCCTCCCTCCAAAGCTAGAGACGGCATACGCACAGATCCCTCCACCGACAATCACCACCTTCAACACACGCTTCGGCGCCATCCTAACTCCCGTATGTGTGCGGAGGTGCTCAAAGAAAGTCGCGAGGAAGCGGCGGTGTGAAGGGCTGGGAGTGGCGTCGCAGGCTGAACGGGCGGTACTGTCGGGATGAGCAGCAGTCCAGGAGAGCAGTCTGAGTGAGTTTGAGCGGCAGGAAGCGAGTGAGCGGGAGAATGGGAACGGCAAAGGGCTTGCCGCGTCCGTCGGCGCCGGCACGGATGGCGCAAGGCTGCGGGAAGTGGTGCAAACGACGGGAATGGGCTTGGCTGGCGTGCTCTATCAGTGCAGCACTTTGTCATCGACAACGCAGCTGAGGGCGGGGGAAAAAGAGCGAGCGGGTGAAGACAAGTCGCTCTCTCGCAGGACCGTTGAGGCGGAGCGAGGAGGACAACTTCGACGTTACAACTCAATATACAGCACTTTCGACATTCAGGGAGACGCCTACTTCTCATAATGCGTCTTGACACTCAACCCCTTGAACTCGAAGCCCTTGTTGAACTCGTCGTCTCCATAAACCGGCCTATCCCAACTATGCTTGACCCGGGCTCGAGTGAACTCTGCTCCGTACGCAGTCAGTCAAGGAGCGGAGCAAGGGGAGAGTGCGAGGAAACGCACCGAGACCGGAGACGGGGCTCGTAGGTTGCGCAGAGGGGTCGTACAATCCCAGTCGAGCGAGGACGGGTGAAGGCGCGACGACGCCGGTGGGCCAGTCGTGTGCTGCGCGGGAGAAGTAGAAAAGCTGCGATGTGAGACGAGGTGAGCAGGAGGTACGAACGAAGCGGAGAGGCGGACGCGCACCCCGAGACGAGGGACAGTCGCTTGATCCTCCGGGGGGCGGATGACGCGGTGGATAGTCGACTTGAGCCAGCCGGCGGTCGCGAAGGAGAGAATGTCGGCGGTCTGTCACGCGAGAAGCGGGTGAGCGACACTTAGGCAGGGAACGGAGGGAAACGCACGTTGACGACGATCGAGTTGGGGATGTACGGGACGTGTTTCCACTCGTTCTCGCCCGTCAGGATTTGCAGTCTGCGCAACCAGGCAAGGGTCAGATACACGAGCATAAGGATTCGAGGGAATACCGCAGATACTCACCCCTGCACGACCTGCGCAAACAGCAGAGTAACGATCCCAAAGTCGCTGCTCGACGCACGAACCTGTTCAGCACCAGTCTCGCTCGCAGCTTGTCAGGCGCGACGCACGTATGACCGTTGAGGTACTGCTTGTCCGGCAACTTTTCGTCCACCTCGCGCGGGTTAGGAATGTAGCGCATATAGCGCAGGTGATCCTCCGTCGGACGGTCCCACGCATGGGCCTGCCCTCTTCAACGTCAGCCCAAGGTTGTGAAGAAGGAGAGAGAGCGAGACGCACCGCAGCAAAGTATTCCTCCGGCAACTCTAGCAATAACGCGAACAGCCTCAGAAGCGGGTCGAGTACGCGTTCGTGTACCTTTCGTTGGAAGGACTCGATCTCGGGCTTGAAGGGCTGGAGGAAGTCGTAGGCGGGGAACTCGTGTGCGAGCGAAGGGACGATCTTCGGGAGGCAGAGGCTGCGAGGGCTGGCGTTAGTGCGTTCGGAAGAGATGGGTGAGTGGCATACGCACGCTTCAGAGTTGTCCTTGACGCCCGAGTTGCCCATAATCCGGAACCCTTCCCTGAAACCGAAGAAGTTGCCCTCGGCGAAGTTGCAGGGGTGCTTGCGCTTCTCGTCGAGCGGGAGGTCGAGGAAGGCGTTGCCTGCGCACAGATCAGTCAGCTGGTGCAAAAATGGGGACTCGAGGGCGCGACGGACCGATCGAGTGCTGCCGGACCACCTCTTCGTCCGTGATTCCGGTATTCTCGACGAGCCTGCAGTTTCAGTCGTCAGTTCGTGCCTTCACAACCATCCAAGCGAGATCCTGAGCTCACCAGAACCCGACCTCCGTCACAGCATGTCGCAAGTCCTCGACCAACTCGTCCTTTCGCTCCGGCCACTTGCTCAAGTCAATGCGTGCGAGTTCGGCATACTCGAGCTTCTCCTGCGTCGGAGCGGGACGCTGCCAAGTCGGGATATCCAGCACGGAGGTAGGCATGGTCAGTTAGCGTTGAAGCGTCGAGCGTCAAGTGCAGGTCGTCGAGGAGGGAGGATGCCGAGCGAGCGAGCGAGCGTGGAGAAAAGCGGCTGCGGAGGCAAAGTCGTGCTGCACGAGTCGTGCGTTCTATTCGGCCGGTACGGGTGGCGTTCCCTGCGATCCTCGTCGGGTGACAAGGCCTCATCGAGGAGAGCGAGCACGCAAGGTGGAGCAGGCACGGCGAGCGCGCCCTCAGCCTCGCGCGACCAGCCAGCGGTTCAGCAGTGTGTGTATGGTCCAGGGTAAGCCGTTCATGCAGTCAGCGAGCCCACCAAGCGAGTGTAGCGCGAGCGAGACGCGCAACGAGATGAAGACGGCGGGACTTCGCCAAAAATCCGCAGCTCGCGCTCCGCCAGCTCACTTCGCCATGCCTCACGCAATGTCGTGCTTTCCTTGCGGCTTGCATGCTTCGCTCACAATGGCTCACAGTACGGCCGACAGCGCTCGTGCTCGCCGCCAGCGGCAGATGTTCTCCCGCCCCTCGTCGCTTGATCCCTTCTCTCTTCTCTCGGCGCTCGCCGTGATCCCGCTCCGCTAGAATGTCTCTCTCGTCGTCGTCTGAAGACCTCAAGAACGATGCTTCAGTCGCCATCGACTCGAAGAGTCCGTCAGAACTCGAGGCGACCTTTGCCTCGGACCAGGAGGACCGCTTTGCCAGTATCGACCGCAAAAAGCTGCTTCGACGGATTGACACGCGCATCCTAATCTACATCTGCATCACCTACATGTTCGTGCGGCTCGATCTGAACAGTAAGTCGAGCCCCCTCCCCTCCAAGCCTTTCTCACAAGCCCTCCTTGCGCTCTCGCGCTGACGGTCTCCTTTGTGTCGCATTCTTGCAGACATCAGCAATGCCGGCACGATGAACAGCGAGGTCAAGCATTCCCTGAAGCAGGTCTTGCACCTTAGCGCAGGCCAGTGGGCATGGGTGCTCAGCGCGTACGCACGTTCTCCTACTTCACCCAATTCTCCGCGACTCACCGGGCGGCGCTACAGGTTCTACTACCCCTACGCCGTTGCCGAACCTATCTGCACCTTCTTCGTCAAGGCTACCTCGCCTTCGATCTGGCTCGGACGGATTTTCGTTTCTTGGGGCATCGTCATGGCATGCATGGCTGCGGTCACGGTGCGTCTTGCGCTTCTTGCCTCGCTTGACCTCGAGCTCACTACTTCTCCGCTGCTCTGCAGAACTACGGAGGCCTCGTCGCTTGCCGTGCTCGTGAGTCTTCCTCCTCGCTTCCACCTTGACGACGCTGACTCGCTTCCCTGCAGTGCTCGGCTTGCTTGAAGGCAGCTACTTCACGAGCGTTATCTACCACTGGTCGTTCTGGTGAGCCTCGCCTCTACTGGATTACGGAATTGCCTGGCTAACATCTGTCACCATGTTGCGCAGGTACACCCCGGCGGAGATGGCGCCGCGCGTCCTCTGGCTCTACGTCGCAAACTCGTCAGTACGCAAAACCTCTCTCCGCTCCTTCCGTCGCCGTCCTAAGCCCGCTACACTGCCCGCAGTCGGGCGGCTTCTCAGGCCTCTTCGCCTACGCCGTCTCCTTCTCCGACTCGGCCAAGATCCACGGCTGGCAAGTCCTCTTTATCCTCGAAGGCCTGGTTACCATCGCACTAGGCATCGGCATGTTCGTCATCCTCCCCGACTGGCCCTCGACGAGCAAGTGGTTGTCGCCGCTCGAGCAGGAATACGTCGTCCACCACCTGCACAAGGACGCGCCGAAGCAGACGGCAAAGACGTGGGATGCGCAGCAGATCAAGCGGATGTTTTCGGACCCGACTTTCTACTTCTTCTCGCTGTTCTGGGCATGTGAGTGTTCCTGCGAAGGTCGACGTCGCTCCTTTGCTGATAGCCTCGCGCCGACGCAGGCTACGCCGTCTCGGCATGGGGCATCGGCACCGTCCTGCCGTTCGTCATCAAAGACCTGGGCATCACCGACTCCGCCGGAACGCAACTCCTCCAGATCCCGCCCGCCGCAACCGGCGTCGCCATGTGCATCATCTCCGCCTACCTGATCCGCAACCGCGGCATCTCCGCCTTCGCCGTCACGCTCGCCATCATCGCCGGCGTGCTCGTCTCGTTCGCCGTCTTCCTCAAGGCGAAACCGGCTGGCTTGCGTTATGCCGCCGTCTGCGTCATTTCGGGCTCGACGGCCACCGCCTATGCGTGTTTGTGGCCTCGACGAGTCGCGGCTTTGCGCGGCACTTCCGCTGCAGCGCTCGGGATCGGTGAGCTCTCCCTCCTCTCCCTCCCTCTCTTGTGGTGATGTCCTGATCCCCCTCCCCTCCACGTAGGCATCAACAACGCCATCTCGCAGCTGAGCGGCATCGTGGGCCCTCAAGTCTGGCGTCTCAACTTCGGGCCCCGTTACGAGACCTCAGCGAAGATCTCGCTCGCATTCTGCAGCGCCGACTTTGTGATCGTCCTCATCTTGTGGTGGTTGATGGAGTACCCGCATTTGCCTGGGTGGCTGAAGAAGAGGGTCTTGGCGCAGACACAGATCACGGAGGAGGATCAGGAGGCGGCGAAGAGGGGCGAGACGATTGGGACGGGCGAGGAGAAGCGGTAGTCTTGGTAGGGAGCTCCTGGGTATCTATCTGTGCAGTCCGTAATTGTCTGTCGTTGTGGAGCAGGCGAGAGAGTACAGAAGAGGCCGGCAAGCGAGCTGGTATAGGAGAAGGGCGACCGGAGGTCGCAAGGTCGAGAGATGGCGCCGGGCTGGTTCTTTTCGCGATGCGGGACGGATACAATAGGTCAACTTGCATTGCGACGATGTCGCTGCGGTACAGACAGCTCAGTCCCACAGCTTGATGAGCCCATCCCACGACGACGTGACAACCTTGGACTGCGAGCGCGAAGGACCGAGTTAGTCAACGGGCTCAAGAAGTCAGCCGCATCAGAAGACCAAGCGAGATCCGCCTGCGACGCGACGAAGGGCGCGCCAACTCACCGTCTCGTGCGGCAACCAAGCATGACTAATGATGACCTGCTTGTGCGCGCGGTGCAGCCTCGAGGCGATGCGACCCGTCTTCCAGTCCCAGAAGACCATGTTGCCCTGGCCGTCGCCGGACGAGAGGAAGCGGCCGTCGGGAGAGAAGCGCGGCTCGCAGGCGTAGCCGGACACTTCGTAGCCGCCGAAGTGTTTCTTGCGCTGTGGGATGTAGAACGACGAGTGAGCGACGCGCGTCTATAGACGGGAGTCAGCGCGGGCAACGCACGTTCTGCTTGAAAGTGTCGGCGGCGAAGATGACGACCTGATTGTCGAGCGAGGTCGCGGCGAGCCACTTGCCTGTGACAGCGACAGCGGCCCGAATTTAGCGCGAGCCTTCGCGAGGCTGCCAAGCTGACATCCGAGGAAGCGTCGAACGCACCATCGGGAGACAAGCCAGTCGCAGGCATCGAGTGCATACTCGGGTCCTGGATGAGCTTGATGGGGACGGGGATGTCAAAGTCCCAGACACACATCTTCTTGTCGTCCGACGTCGTGATGAACCGGCGGTTCTCGTCGACGAACGTGATGGTGTTGACCGGTCCCAAGTGTCGGTCGTACTCCTGCGTGATCTCGCCCGAGCGGATGTCGTACTGCAAAGGACGCCATCGTCGTCAGCGGCGATGAAAACTAGGAAGGCGAGGCATGACGATTGTGAGAGGATAGCAAATGCACCTGGACAATCTTCTTGTTCGACATGCCGGCAAGGAAGGTCGACTGCTGCTCCGGGTGGAACCGGATGCAGTACGGGATCTGGCCGTTCGAGAACGCCTGCTTGCATTGACCTGCGAAACAAACAGCTTCGTCAGCTCCGGTGCGGACGGAGAAAGCGAGAGCAACGCACCAGTCTCAGTGTCCCACAGCTTCATCTGCCGGTCAAACGCGGCGGACATGAACTGCGCGCCGTTGTTGTCGAACGTAACGTCGTGAACCGCTTTCGAGTGGCCCATGAACGTCCGCAAGCACTTGCCCTCCCGGTAGACGTCCCAAAGCTGCGCGGCAAGATCGTACGGTATCAGTCAGCACTCGAGATGCGCGACGAGCGAGAGCGGCGCAGAAGCTTGAGCGCACCTTGATCCTCGTATCGAGACTGCCGGACAGGATGAGGTGACCACTTCCGGGGAAGAGCTGGATCCGGCTGACACCCTTCGTGTGTCCGCTCCAGGTGTGGATGCACCGCTTCGGAGCGAACGACTCTTGTGAGCCAGGTTCGCCGCGCAGGTTGACGCCGTCGAGATCGTTCGGGACGTGCAGGTAGGTGCGGCCGAGGTAGTCGCGCGTTTCCTTGCCTGCGACCGCGATGCCGTCATATCGAGCAAGTAGAGGCAGGAGAGCTGGGCACGCACCGTGGAAGACACTCTTCTCCTCGCCAAAGCCGACCTCCTTCCGCCCCGCGTCCTCGAGCAGCTTCTTTCGCCTCTCCTGCTTGTTGAGCAACGGCCCACCCGCCGCCTCCTGCTCCTCGTACTCCTCCTCCGTCGGCGCAACAACTTCGATCTTTTCGCCCTCCCATCCAGCCCACGGACCGAGGTACTCCCGCTGCGGCTTCTCCTTCTTGCGCTTGACCTGCCTCACCTCGCCGTCCGCTCCAACCTCGTCAACCTCCTCTTCCTCCTGTTCTTCCTCCGCATCAGGGTCGTCAAACTCGCCCAACCGACCCTTGGCCTTCCGCTTCCGCCGAGTCGCCTTAACCTGCGATCGCGAAGGTCGAACGTCGCTGATCAAGGTTCCGCCCTGCTCGTACGCCTTGCGGACGTCGCCGACGTAGCCGCCGTCGGTCGCGAGAGAAGGGTTTGCGGCGTAGCCGAGGACGTGGAACGATCGTTGCTGCTCGTTGAAGGTGAGGTCGGAGAAATGCTGCTGCTCGACGTGGCCTGCGAGGACGGAATGTGTCAGCCGTGCCTACGACATCCTTTGCGAGCTAGGAGAGCTCGTCGGCGCCTGGCCGACTCGCATGCCCAGCACGAGCGCAGTTAAGTCGCAATGCACCCGTCAAGACGTTCTGCTTCTCCAGCCGCCCGTCGTTCCAGGGGTTCGCCGGGCCCTGCACTGGTCGAGTCAAATCGGTGTACGAGGCGTTGTAATAGATCACGTTGTCTGTCGGGCGAGTGACGAGGGTGTTGCTTGTCGGGAGGTGCTGTGGGAGGAGGACGGCGTCAGCTCGCGAGTAGCGTATAGTCTGGGTCTAGCGCAATGTAAGGACTCTGACAGAGCCCTCGAAGCACGCAGCACGCCCCAACAAGCCCACGCAAGGACTGTAACTCACCGCACTGATGACCTCCGGAGCGCTCGACTTGCTCGTCCCAGCAGCCGCCGGGCCCGCCTGCGCCTGGCCTGCGCCTCCAGCAGCCTGTTTCTCCGCCTCAGAGATGCGCGCAAGCCCGAATGCGTCCTGCGGGTTGAAGTCGTCCTCGCCGTCGTCGATGTCGGCGGTCGCGTCGTCCTGCACGGTCGGGAGTTGCTTGTGCGGGTGCTGCTGAGCCTGTTCACCCTCAGAGTCCGAGCCGTAGTCGACCAGAGCCATCCTGGCGAGAGCAGACGGGCGAGTCGTGGTTCAACCCTTCCTTGTCCTCCTCGCACTCACTGCTGTCGCTCAGACTTGCTGCTGGGAATCGAGATGCCTGCTCAGCGCCTTCAGCTCGGCGACCTCACGAACGCCCTGCTGGTCCCCGACGACGACCGCCCCTCCCGCGTCGCCAAACTCACCTCGCTCGCTCATGCCCTCCCCGACGCCAGCGACCCGCCGACGCCCCAGGACATTGCTCGAGCGGCTCGCTTGTCCGCTCACTTCGACCAAGAATCACTCGTTGCCGGACCACGTAAGTGCGGGAGCGCCCTCGGTCGTTCTTCGTCCTCGCACCGCTCACTCAACCCGTCCCTTTGTTTGGCAGTCAACGACGAATTCATGACCAACTATGCTGCCGTCAAGACCTACGAGGGCGAACTCGTTCAGAAGGCCGTCTTCGCCAAGGACAAGAACGTCCTTGACGCAGAGGCGGGAGAGGCTGCGGGCGCGGCGGAGGGAGGCACGACCTACGAGGAGCAAGTCGGTGCGTTCCCGCCAGCACATGCCCGTGGGCATCTCGAGTCTCACAGTGCACTCTTACAGCTGCCAGCGGCTCTCAAGTCGCCAAGGTGTTGGCGCGCGGGATCGACACCCTCCTCGACGAGATGCGCAAGACCCGCAAGGATGTCGGCAAGAACCGCAAGATCATCCGCAAGGTTCGCAAAACTCAGAAGGTTCACGACCTTCGCATCACGGACATTGCCAACAAGATGCGCGACCTGGAGCACGCAACTCGTCGCTCGCGCGCTGTGAGTCAAGCTTTGCTGACTTCCGCGAGCCATACTGACCTGTGTCCCGATCCACAGTCGACTGATCTGGATAACCTGAACGCTCCTCTCCCCGCTCGCCCTCCTCTCGGCCCGATCTGGCGCGACGACTACAGTCCGTCCGTCTCGCCCTCCTCGTCCGACGACTCGTCCGACTCGGATGGCTCGGCTGGCGACCCGAAACGTCGCGCAGGCGCCGCTGCCGCCTCCGCAGCTCAGGCTCAAGCTGCTGCTCAGGCTCAGGTTGGTGGCGACCGCCGCCGCGGTGGTGGATTCGGGGGTTTCGGCGGAGCTGCTCGAGGCCGTGGTCGCGGGACCAGGAATTCGAGCGAAACGCCACGTCGCGCGACTCGCGCTTCGAGCGCCGCCGCCGCCGCCGCCGAGGCCGAGGCCGCCGCCCAAGCTTTCGCAGCTGGCGGCGAGCAGGACGAGGAGGACGACCTGTATGCGTGATGGACGCTTCTGCATTTCTTTCTACGCCCTCTCTCTTCGCTTTGTCGCACCCCCGCACCTCGCTTTTCCCTTTGACTCTCTGTCTGTGTTTCCCTCGTTTGTCGTTGTGCGCTATATCTCTCCGCATCGTCTCCATCGTTTTGCAACCTCGCACCACCTCTTTGCCTTCGCGTCTCGCAGCTCTGCGGATAGCTGAAAGCGTAGAATGGGTGACATTCGCAACAAGCGCACACTCTTGAACAAGCGAGACAAACAAGCGACATCTCCTCCTACCCGCTTCTCCCGCTCACTTCCCCTTCTTCGCCTCCGCCTCCGCCTCAGCCTGCTCCTTCGCCGCAATCTTCTCAAGCTCGCGCTGCGCCTCCTCCCAGATGTCCATATTGACCTCGTACGCGTGCTTGGCGTACCTGCGGAGGTTCGAGGCGAGGCTGTCGGGCTGGTCGGCGGCATCGAGGCGAGCCTGCATGTTGTCCGCGATGACGATGCTGCGGACGGAGGAGGTGTCAGTCTGAAGGAACGACGAAGAGCGTAAGGGAGGACGTGCGCGTCCTTGCGAGCCTTGTCGACGTAGGCGCCCAGCTTGCCCATGAGGCGTTGGCGCGAAAGCTGATGGTGAGCTTCTCGCTGACGGCGCTGCTCGGCCTGCTTCTCGACAATTGCCTGCACGTCACGAGGGGATCAGAGACAAGGAATGAACGATATGAACGAGTCGGACGCACGTCTCGGAAGAACTTGGTCAAAAAGGCGTCCATCTCGTACTCGCCTCCCTGCCAGTCGCTCTTCACCTCGGCGCCAAAGTCAACCTCGGAGCTTAGCGACGGCGAGATGGGCGGGAGGAGAGGCGCCTTCTCGCGAGCCTTGCCGTTCTTCGCGCGACGCTGCTGCTGTCCGAAGACGCCGTTGGAGCCCAGACGACCCTTGACGTGCTGCTTCGGCTTCGGGGCCTTCCTCAACGTCGACGCGCCTCCAGAAACACTCGTGAAGGCTGGCGGCGCAGAGACAGGCTTCTTCGAGCTCGTCGAGGCCGTCCCGCCGACGAGGCCCTCGTCGCGACCGATAGGGCGACCCAAGCCTCCCCATGGCGAGGCAGTTCCGACATGATGCTGCTGAGGACGACTCGTCGACGCCTTTGCGGGTTGCGCAGCAGCCGAGGTAGTCGCCTGCTCCTCGCGCTCGGAGAACGGGTCGCCGGCTTGTTTGCTCGGCACCTGCATCATTGAGGGACCGGGACGAGCAGGCCGCGCGCGTTGGTCGGTGAAGGGTAAGGCTGGCGAGGGAATGTGGGCCTGCTGGATGGCCGCAGCTGCGATGTTCCAGTTCGCACTCGCTGTCGCCTTGGGAGGAACGGCTGGTGTCGCATGCGCACCCACAGTTCCAGGCGAGAGCGAGCGATGGCGCCTGACGTCCGCTGCTGGCGCGAACGGATGCATCGTGCTAAGCGGGGCGCGAGCTTGCGACGGCTTCTCGACGAGCATGGCCTGGACGTCGCGGCGATTCGAGGCGGTCGCTGATTGCGTGGGAAGCTTTGCGCCGGAAAGCTCGTGATTGGGAGCGACGACTGCAAACGACAGAAAGCGTCAGTTCTGCGACAGAAAGGAGAGGATCTCCCGAACGCACTTTGCTGGACGACCGAGTGAGTTTTGGCGACCATCTCCTCCTCTGCAGCCTCGTCGCCAAGGTCCAGAGGAAGCTGGAAGTGCACGCCCGAGTCGTCGGCAGCGGTCGGCGACAGGTTAGCGTCCTTCTCGGCTTGTCGAGCAGTCGCCGGCGCGGGCGACGGGCGCTTCTGCGCAACGACGACGGCTTGAGCTGCGGCGGCGACAACGAGCTGACCGCCGCTGGTCGACGCTTCGGCGACGGCGCGCTCGACGAAGGTCTGTTCGCGAGCCGGATCGATGAAGGGCGACGGCGACGAGCGAACCTGCCGACGGACGGTGTCGGTGGCAGCCTGGACTTGCTTTCCCGTAGCGATTGCCGAGAAGTCGTCGAGCTCGTCGGGGAACGGTCCAGCCTCAAAGACGTTCTCTTCTTCCGCCTCATCCTCGGATTCCGCCGTCAGCCTGCCGACGCCCTCGATGATGTGCTCGCCCAGGCGCTGGTGTCCAGAAGCGCCATCTTCGCGGCCGACGAGACTGTCGCGCATTGGAGAGTGAGCGATGCTGACTTTCCCAGGGGGCCGAAGCGGAACGCACGCAGAGAAAGAGCGAATCGGCTTGGCCGGCGACTTCTCCTCAGGCGCACGAGACGCGCGCCTCGCACGAGGGTCGAGCTCTTTGGCCCGCTCGAGCTCGCCCTGGGTGAGGTCGCGAGGAGGTGGGATGTCGTCGGCGATGCGCTTGTCCTGCTTGGCGGGGCGCACAGGTTCGGCGTTCCTGCGGATGCTATGACGAGTTAGCTTGAGGGAGCTTAAGGCGGAAGCGAGGACTCGCCTCTCGTCCTCAAGGTCGGTGCCACCTTGCTCGACGACGTGCTTCTTCGGTCCATGATGGTTCGGCTTGAGGATCGGCGAAGTCGAGCGTTCGCGCTCGCTAGCTTTGGAGGCCTCCTCTTCGGTAGCCGTCTCCTGCTCCTTGCGCTTCTTCGCCTTTGGCGGCGCAGCTTTGGCCTTGGCGACAGGCTTGCCGGCCTTGCGCTTCCCGCCCATCGACCGGACGATAGAGTTGACCTCTTTGCCGTACTTGTGCGCGGGGCGGACAGTCACCTTCTTCTCCTCGAGCGTGCTGGCGACGTCGCCTCCGGGGAAGTCGTCGTAGTCTGTCTCTTCGCCGCTCTCCTCCGCAGTATCCGAAGGAGTCGGCGAGGTTTTGCGGCGTTTCGCTGGCGGAGGCGAGGCCTTCTTGACCTTCTTACCCTTCTTGACGGCGGGCTTCTCCGGCTCGACTTCGTGCTCGTCCTCACCGTCCTCGTCCTCTTCCTCTTCCTCCTCCTCCTCAAGCGGCGTCGAAGCGCGCTTCTGACCGCGAAGGTTCGCGACAGCCTTCGATGCTGCCGCACGACGAGGACGACCCGAAGCGAGACTCTGCGTGTCAGTCTCGGCCTTCGCCTTCTTCGCCTTTTTGTCGCCGTCGTTTCCTGCGCCACCGCGACCCTTCTTGGCCGGCTGAACGACCTTCTTCTTCTTGACCGGCTGCTCGACCTCGTCGACATCAGCTGCCTCGGTCGCCGGTTCGGAGAGGTCCGACGAAGCCAAGTCGCCCGACTTCGCGGTCTGGCGCTGCTGGGACGGCGTCACGTCGTCTTGGCCCTCATCCTCGGACGGCTGCGCCTCCTTGCGACGACGGCCGGGCGCACGACCTACGTCACCCTCGAGGCGACGAGTATTGGCGGGCGTCTTGTGCTTGACGGTGTCCTCCTCGCGACGACCTTCGTCGCCTTCGCCTGCCGGCGCTCCATCGACGTCCATCTTGGCCTGCTCGCCCTCTTCGAAGCCTCCCCCAAACTCTTGTCCGGCGAGAGCATTCTCTTCGACACCGCGCATCTCGCTGTCCGTCGACCTGGTCTTCTGCGACGTGGCAACCGAGCTGGCCTTGTCGAGCTCGGCGAGACCGGCTACTTCAGCAGCACGACGACGAGCTGCCTCCTGACTTGCAGCGAGGTGGTTGACGTCCTCCTCGCGGACCTTTTCGAGCTTGGCTTCGCCTTTCGCCGCTGCCTCGCCGCGCTGCTCAGGCTCGACTTGTTGCGCCGCACCGTTCGCGACAAGCTTAGCGGGCTGAGCGACGACCGGACCCGCCTCGCTCGACTTGCGCGGTGCGCGCTTGACGGCAGGCGCGCAAGCCGTTGCCGCGATCGAGGGCGACGGCGTAGGGGCGAAAGCGACGTTCTTAGTCGTCTCCTCAGCCTTCGAGGCAGGCTTCGCGGCGGGCTTCGAGGCAGGCTTCGCGGCGGACTTCGCGTTCGACGGCTTCTCTGGCGCCTTGTTGGGCGGCGAGACGCCGACGCGGATGGGAAAGCGGTGCAGCTCATCGCCGAGCTTGGGGTATCGCTAGTGCGCGAAACGAGAGAGGCGTCAGTATCGCTCGACCGGGAGAGCGAGGAGTGCTGCTCACCTCTTTGCGCGCGACAAGCGTTTTCTTCAGGATGTTGAGGTTGTCGTTGCCGGCCGGGAAGATCATCTCGAGCTTGTGCATCGATTCAGACCTGCTGCCGACCTGCGACTCGTCGAGCGACTTGAGCGAGGTGCCGACGTGAAGTGCGAGGCTGGGATGCGGAAGGTTGCCGAAGCGGGCGGGCGAGCCGGCGGATATGAGGATCGTGATCTTGGCGACGTCTGTTTGAGAGAGTCAGCCTGCGAAGGGAGCGAAGCGCCGGTAGACCACTCACTCGGGTCCTTGCCGAGGTCTTGGACATGCACGCGCTCGACTGCCCCAAGATCGATAACCATGCGAACGAAACTCTCCGAAGAGTCATCAAGCTGGACTGCCTTCTCGCGGTCCGGCCGCGGGTCGCCAGCGCGACGCATCTTGACGATTTCGGGCGGTTCGGGGACAGCTGCCGCGAGGATGTCGGTGGAGAACCAGACTATCGCGGGGTCGTACGCCTTGCAGTCCGCAATCGCTTTGAGCGACGGCTCGTTCGCAGGAAGGACGTTGTGCGACGACTCCTCCCGCTTCGAGGTGAGGAGGGGACGTCCGTTGTACTTGAGAGAAAACGCGCGAAACGGTTGCGAACTGCGGCAGCAACGCTCGTCAGAGACACTCGCCATGACACGGCGAGCGAAGAAGGACTTGCCGTTTGATGCTGCCGTTAGAGATACGGCTGAGCATCATTGGCGATTTGTCGTACAAGTCGTTGCCGTTGATGCGGTCGAAGCTAGCGCGCAGCTCTTGCGCACTTTTGCCGAAGCGAGACTCAGCGAAAAGCTGCTTGATGAAGTCGGCGCGCTCGGCGGGCGAACGACGAGACGGAGCCATGCAGAAAGCGCATTCAAACGCAGCCGTCGACAGGTGCGCGTCGTAACCGCCTTGGAGAATCGATGCAATGTGGTCGCTGGGTGAGACAAGACGTGCGAGGCGTCAGACCGTATTACATCGGGCGAGGCGAAGAAGACTCACGGCGGGAAGATGCGACGAATGCGTTCCTTGTTGGCAGGGTGCTTCGACGTGGACTCGGAGACAATCGCGAAGCTGGCGTACTTGATCTCGGCGCGAATCTTGCCGCCCTTGGCTCCGTCGCTGATTGCGCGACCGGAGGCTGAGGGCAAACCGGCGGGGTCGGGAAAGACGAGCTTGTAGAGAGAGGGGAGAAGGATCTCGCCAAAGAGGCCACGGTCTAACATTCAAAGGTGGTCAACGAGCGTGTGTGCACAGCCTTCCCGAAGGAGCGGACTAACAGGCGAGGTCTTCCGGCGCAGGTTGCTTCTGGTAGGCGTTGTGCGGGTCGAGGTGGTCCTGCAAGAGAAGAGCGGAGTACGTCAGTAGCCGTCGACTTAGTAGACCCCTCACGGAACTTACGCAAAGACCGTCAAGCAGAGCGAGAAGCAGGTCGCCGTAGACCTTCTTGTCCTTGTCCCCCTCCGCGCCCGCCCGCGTCGGCAGGCCGCCTGGCGACTCGAGCACCGTGCTGGCAAGGCACTCGATGAGGTCCCTCGCGACCTCGAGCATCGCGACTGCCTTGTTCTTGAGGAAGCCCGCCTCGTCCTCCTTGCCATCGACAGCAGCCGCAACCGTGGCGGACGAGACGGTGTATGCGAAGCACTGGTAGCTGAGGAACACCGACGCATCCTTCGCGAGCTCCGGCGAGAGCGAGTCCTGCGTGCGAGAGGGAAAGAGCAAGTCAGCATCCGTCGCCCCGTCTCCGCGCAGCTCCGTGGACCACGATCGCGTGACGCACTGCCTCCTGAAGCTTGATGAGCCATTCGTGGAACTTCGCAAGCGGTTCGTCGAGCGGAGGGAGCGTGGTGGCCTTGCCCTCTTTCGACTTGGCGGTGGCGACGAGCGGCGCGAGGCGGGCAATGAGAGGCGCGAGTGGGCCGTCTGCCCGCTGTGGCGGGCCGTCTGGTCGCTTCATCGCGTCGTGCACGTCGTGCGTGGACGAAGCGAGCGAGCGAAGTGAGCGGGAGGAGGACAAGAGAGGAGGGTGAGGGGTCCGAGGGCAGAGTCACTTCGTACGGGTCAGAGAAGCGTTCGAGCCACGTCAGAGCGCTTTCTCACGCTAGCGGAAGCCGCCGAACGAGTCCTGCGAAGCAGTGCGTCTCTCACGACCGACTTCCCCTCCTCGCGAACCGCCCATCTCACTCGAACCGGATAAGTGTTGCAAGCGGACTCCTGTCGACACGGAAGCACCAGAGTGAGTACTTTTGTGCGAGGCGGTGCGAAGAAGCGAGAGCGAACGGACCTCCAGCACACCGTCCTCCCTTCGCATTTCCTCCCTACTCGTGCTGCTCCTCGTACCGCTCGAGGTACTTCCCGTACAGCTGCATCGACAGGCTCGGTTTCTGTCAACGCAGTCAACTTCGTCAGCCCGAGCGACGAGTCTTGGAGAGGGCGAGCGCGACTCGCCTGGATCAATTCGACCACCCTCTTGATGAACTCGTCCTTCTCGATCGGTCCAGCTCCGTCGGCCATTCCCACCGCTGCGTTTGTCGCCGCTCCGTTGACAAACGAGGTGATGTCGGACTTGTCGAGGAGGAGGGGCTGCTGCGAGGATGACTGGCGAGCGAGTTGAGGCGGCAAGATGGGCAACTTGACAGTCACGGGCGCGGCAGGCGGAGACGGAATCGTCTTCGCAGGCTCAGCGGCGGCACCTTCGACATCTCGCTGTGGCTCGGGCGCCAGTTCGTCGCCATTCGGCCGGACGTCCTGCTCCTCCTTCGCCGGCACCTTCGCAGTTTCGACCTGCACCGGCATCTCCGCGTCCTTCGCCACTTCCGTCTTCTTCTTGGCCGCGCCACCCGGCAGCGGCAAGCTCGCAAAAATATCGTGGCTCAACACGGGCGGCGCAAACATCGGCTGCTTCTGCCCTTGCCCCTGTGACTGCTTCTCCTCCTTCTTCGGCTCGTCACGCTGCGCTGACGGCGACTTTGACAACGTGGTCGAAGGCTGCTGGTCCATCGCGAACGGCTGAGGGTAGGTCGCGCTGTGAGGCGCAGGAGGTGACTTTGCTGCCGTCGACGAGCCGGCGAGCGAGATGTCGCCGTTCACGAGCGGGTATGCTTGGACAGGTTGACTGGGCGGGGCGGGAGGAGAGAGGGGGTGGCCGAGCATGGCGAGGAGGGCGCGGGCGTCGTTGGGTTGCGAAGCTGGCGCGGGAGGAGCGGGAGGTTGGGCGGCGGAAGGCGCGGGAGAGTAAGGGAGAGAGGACTGCGTCGAGGGCTGGGTGGGATGCGCGATTTGTGGAGAAGGAACGGGGTGAGGGAGGTATGCCGGAGCTTGCTGAGGTGATGGGACCTGTAGCACAAGTTCAGTCAACAAGGACGGGAGCGATGATTTGCGCTGCAACTCACGCTCTTCGCCGACGCAAAGATCGAGTCGAGCAACGCCATCCCGCCTGCAGGCTGCTGCGGAGGCGATTGAGGCGGCATCTGCGCTGGCAGACGAGCTGCTTGAGGAGTTGGCGATGCAGCCGCAAAGAGCTGCTCAAGCGTTGAAGGAAGCTTTGACGCGGAAGGCGGAACAGGCTGCGGCTGAGAAGGAGGGAGAACCGCTCGGGCAGGAGAAGGAGAGATGCTGGCGGAGGCGAAGAGGGCGTCGAGCGGGTTTGAGGCCTGCTGTTGGGCGGTCTGCTGGGGAAGCAAAGGCGCTACAGGTGTAGGTGATGCCGCTTGGAAGAGCATGTCGAGGGAGATTGACTGGCCGACGGGAAGAGGGGAAGAGGCGGGAAGCGCGCTAGTTGAAGGCGGGCTTTGCGCGGACGCTGAGGCGATGGCAGCGGCGCGAGATCTCAGCCTACGGCAATCTGTGTCAGCGTACATCCAGTGGGGAAGATGCCAGGCGCATGCGTGCTCACTCCTCCATCTGCTTGCACAGCTCGACTCGCTCCTTCTCCTCGAACACCCAGATTCCGGTAGCTCGGTCTGCAGCGAGCAACATACGTCAGCTTGGTCCTTGACTCAGGGATACAGAGACGCCGGTCGAGCGGGGAAAGGACGAGCGAGTCTTTGCGGCGAACGGGACGAACGCACCTGCATCCTGGCCTCCCTCATACAGGATGAACTCTCCTCCGACCTGCACCTCGGATTCTGGCGTCAAGAACTCCTGAACGTATTCGAGGCCGTTGCGGTTCAAGATGAAGAAGCCGTAGTGCGGAGAGGTCGAGCTGGACGAGGAGATTGCGTCAGTCACCGACGACGATGCTGCACCGGTGTTCGCTTCTGCCAAGACCAGACAGCACTGTGCAGGGCACAACACACCGCGCAAAGAGGAACATGGGTCCTTCGACTCCCGTCTTGACCTGATCGAGGAGGAGGACAAGACAGCGACAAGGTCAGCTCGGCGGGCCCGCACACTTGGCCAGGCGAGTAAGCAACGCAGATGAGGGAGACTGGACGCACCCAGCCGTCGCCCTTGTTGTCGTAGACGCTGGCATAACTCGCTGAACTGACGATGCGGTCAATCGCTGGGTCGTGCCGCTGGAGGTTCTTCAGGTTGAGCTGGCGGCGGATATCTTCCTTTGAGGACAGGGCCATCCTGGCAAGCAGCTCAAACAGCACGAGCGAGAGAAGTTGATGGTGTCGAGGAGACCTCGCCTTCGTCCTCATCCCGTCACTCATTCACTCTGGTTTTGGCTGCGTGCGAGGCTGATTGCGCCGCTTCATTGAGTGCAGCACGGCCGTGCCTCTGTCTACCCGCCGCCCTCGCTGTTCGGGGATCCCGACTCGTCCTCCTGATCTCCCTCAACAAATTCCGGCACACGCTCCGTCGACCACTCCAGCGGGCGTACAAAGCGCATGGTCAGCTCACTCTGGGGAACAGATGAGTTTGCGACCCAATCGAGGCATGAAAGTGCGCATGCGGGCCGGGAGGACGCGGTGAATGCAAAGGTGCGTCCTTGGCTCAGTCCCCTCGAGAGGGGATGGGCGCTCGAATGATGAGCTGACGAAGCCTACAATGTGCCTCGACCCGCTACAGCCCGCTCAGACGGACGAGGTCAAGTCGCACGACTCGCCCTGGTCCCCGTACGTCGCTCCTCGCACCCTACTCTCGCGTGCAGCGCTGACTTTCGACCCTTGCAGCACCCTCGCCAGCTTCCTACCCCTCATGTCATCGTCACCAGCCGGCACGACCCTCCGCAAAGCACGATCCGTCTTCAACCTCTCTCCCCGTCTTGGATCGTCGGACACGGGATCGACGGCGGATGAGGGCTTCTTCAGCTGGTCGCGGTGGTACGGACAGGCGAAAGAGCCGATGCCACCTACGCCGACTGCGGAAGAGGTGTCGAGGATGGTCAAAGATGCGTTGAGGCGGAGACGGGAAGCGGAAGAAACCGAGTCCTCAAGGTCTTCTACGTCGTCCGCGCGGAGCGACGCTTGGCTCGACTCGCCTGCATCGTCAAGCGCCACTTTCGAGACGACGGCGACCGAGGTCAGCGAGGGTGATGTGCGGTCCAAGGTGACGGGTTACTCCCAAGAGGAGCTTGATGCCCTTCCGAGCCTCCCGTACTCGCCCTCAACGACCAGTCCGTCGCCACATCTGCGCGCGGCAGCATCGGCTGCGACGCTGAAGGCGCCCCGCGTCTTGCGCAGAGTTGCCTCGAGCACAAGCCTCATGCAAGTCCCGGTCGAACTGCCGCCCCAATCTCCGCACGCATCCGCCTCGCCCGGATTCCCCTCGCCAACCATCGATGCCTTTTGGGCACCGACGTTTCCTCCGACTTCACCAGAACCTGAGCTCTCCCCGCCGCCCTCTTTCCGCTCTCGCCTCGCCTCCTCGCTTCGCAAGCCCGCCTCGTCCGCAACTCTCCGCAACCCCTTCTCCGCCTTTGCGCCGACAAGCGACTCGAACGTGCAAAGCGCAGCAGCAATGCTGCGAGATCTACTCATCAAGCACGATTCTGTCGCGGACCCGTCTGCTGAGCCGCTCTCGCCGCTGTTCGATCCGTCGCTCAAGTCAGGACGGGCAGTCGAAGATAGCGATGACGACGACGAGGAGACTGAGGCGATGGAGGTACAGGAGTTGCTGCTTGAGCAGCGCGCACCGTCGAGCTCTTTCAGCAGCGACGAAAGCGACGACGATCCCTTCAGTGCATCGGCCCCTTCGTCCGTCGCCTGGATGGCGTCTTCCCCGACCTCACCCACATTTACGCCCTCACGCATCAACCGACGTCCATACGATACCACCGACGATGTCTTCGATTCCCCTTCTTCCGCATTCCCGCCATTCGACCCATTCGCACTCGACTTTCACGCCCCGCCACCTCCGTCCATACCCGCCGCCTCTCCTGCACAACGACGAGCCAAGGTCATCACGAAGCAGCGCAGCTTTGTCGACCCGAGAACTCGCCAACTGCGGACTGTCCCGCAAGTGACGCTCACGCCCAGCACGCCCGAGAAGCCACGCTTTCGTTTGCAGTAGATTCCCTTCCTAGTTTATAAAGCCTTCGCGCCTGTATCTCGGTGACACTCGAGCTTCTCTCGGCCAAGCATTGTTGTGATGCCTGCTCTCTCCTTTTGCCTTCCTTCCTCTCCACCTTGATCTGCATATGCATTACAACGCGTGCCTCGCGCAGCCCTACATACTCCTCGCCGCTCCGGCCCAGGGAATCTTGGCAAACTCTCCCTCCGAGAACCGAAGCAAGCTGCTCGTGCCGTTGTCGACGACTGCGACGAGGATCGTTCGGCGGCCGGTCTTCAGCCGTGGGTAGGGAGAGGGTTTCTTCGGACCGCGGCGAGCAGGCTGAGTGGCGGGAGGAGCGAGGGAGGGGAAGAGGCGGGGAACGAACGGGATGGAGGAGAGGATCCGTTGGACGCGAGTTTGAGGTTCAGGAGGCGGGGTAGGATGCTCGCGACGCGGAGGCGCGTTCTTACGAGGAGGGCGCTGGCCGAACGCGGAAGGGCCTGCGCTGGATCCGGGTGCGGCCGAAGGTTCGGGAGGGAAGGGTGCAGAACCAAACATGGCGGTGAACTCGAATAGGTCGGGCATGGGCGTTGTCGCGGCGCTGTGGACAATGAATGTGAGCAAGGAGGACTGGAACGCAGCTGGTGACAACGCACTTGATCACGACCATCTTGAAATCTGGCTCGGGCGGGTCGCTCTTCTTGTACTTCGTCACGGGCTTGTAGATGTGGAAGAACGGCTGGTAAGGGTACTGTTCGAGCGGAGGAAGGTCCTTGGGCTTGCAGTTGTCGGGCACTGGCGAGAGAGGCGTGAAGACGGAGGGAGTATGAGGCAGAGGGCCGCGAGAGAGTGGTCGATCGTGGCCGCTCGGGATGATCGCGAGGCGAGAGAAGATCTGGTCTGCGATACGTGCACCAGAGGTCAGAGGGGCTTCTGAGGAACCAGAAGGACCAGTCGCGCACCATAGGTCGTCCACCGCCGGCCAGCAACCAGGCTCGCCTGCTTGCCTTCTCGCGCACCCACGGCGCGTGTCACGATCAGCCGTATCCGCTTGGCCGTCGTAGGTGACCGTAGAAGCATGGCTCGGGCGCACGAGACGAGGCGTAGGACAAGGTCGCGGATGGGAAGGATAGAGTAGGCGAGGCAGTCGATGAAGTGCCGGTACGCGGGAGCAGGCTTGACGGCATTCGGTCGCTCTGCTCCAGGCACAGGGCGTGCCCGAACAACGACGTAGCCGAGTCGTCGCAGGAATGCATAGACCTGGAAAGAGGACGTGAGCTGGGCAGGATAGCGCAGCGAGGACCAGGCGCACCTGATACCGCTCCGGCGTCATTTCGTCGTGACCGATAACTTCATCCCAGGCCTGCTGTACGCTCATGGGCACCCTTGAACCCACCTCTTCCTCCCGCCAGAGCTCCACCGCGCCTCGCTCGACCATGTAAAGCGCCTCTTCTGGCAACAATTCTAGCTGCCTTCGCTTCTGGTGGAAGAACCCAATGTTGCCAAAGTGGATGCCGTACGCCGCGTTGCCTGCGTCGCAGGTCGCCCTCCCGCCGTCGAGTTCTGGTCGCCATGTGAAGGAATTGTGACCGCGAGAGGAGTGGTGACGCGAGCCGGACGAGAGTGCGGTATAGAGGGCGTTTCGAGAGTTCTGCAGTAGGTTCTTTTGATGCTCAGACAGGGTCGCTTCCTTGCTGGACGGCGGGAAAGCGTCGGACGCAGGGAGCGGCTCGAAGTCCTTCTCGCCGCGCTTCGGAATGAACGGGACCAGCACGCCGCCCTCGCCCTTGTCGCCCTTGGCCCTGTAGCATCACTGTCAGCCCCACCGGCGCCATCGAAAGGCGAGAGAACGTACTTTGCGAAGGCAGCGAAGCGAGACCAGTCTGGGAGCGCGTCCTCCTCCGCCTCCTCCTGGTCGATGCGCGCAGCCGTTGGTCGGTCGTCCTCCATGCTTAGGCAGTTTAGCGAGCGGTACAAGCGTCCTCAACGAGGTGAAGCAGCGTTGCGGTCCCGCTCAAGAGTTCTTTCACTTCTCCCATTCGCTGCGTGCACGCTGCCACGGCTCTGCTACGCCCGTTGCGCTGCCCGTTGCACTTGGAGGCGACGATGAGCGCGTCGCACTGGCTAGCTAGCTCCCGCAGGCTCCTCTCACCTCCCCTTCACCTCCTCGTCAACTTCATCAGTTTGAAGCTCGCGACGCTGAGGCAGCCTGTGCAGGGCGTCAGTACGGTGCTGGCAGCTTCAAGAACAGTCTGGTGCTTCGTCGGCGAGCTGGTACGGGCCTGCTGCTGGGAGAACCGCTTCTGTCCTCGCCGACTTCGCCGCTTTGCCTCCTCTCCCTCTGCTCCTCTCTCCCCGCTCTTCTGGCCGAGCTTCTTAGCGTGACTCGTGGCAAGTGGCGAGCTAGAGATCTACGCTAAGCATCTGTCTCCTCTTCTGCGAAGCTATAAAGCAGGCGCGCTTCTCTTTCTTCTTCTTCTCCTCACCTCGACTCCACCCTCGGACCGCCACTCCCACGCTCGTTACACCGCACACTCTTTTGATTCCGCCAACCATGCTCTTCTCCCGCCTCGCTATCGTCTCACTACTCGGTGTCGCCGTCTCGGCCCTTTCCCAGCCGGCTTCGATCAAGGAGAAGCGCCTCTCCGTCGACGTCGCCGCACACGTCTCGACCGACGACATCCTTGCTCCGCTCCACGGCTGTATCGACAAGGTCAAGTCGCTTGGCGCCGAGATAGTCGAGGCAGTCGAGACCGTCAAGGAAGTCAAGGACGCCAAGGCAGTCGTTGCTGCCGTTGGACCTCTCCTCATCGTGCGTCCAGCCCGGTCGTTCAACTCACTTCTATGCTCACCGTTTCTTTTCTCGCCTGCAGGAAGTCAAGACCGTCATCCACAACACCGCACACGAGGTGCTCTCGGTTGCCGCCAAGCGCAACCTCACCAAGCGCTCTGTCGACCTCAACACTGCCGCCGCCCTCGTCGCCGAGCTCCTCAACACCGTTCTCGCTGCCCTCAAGCCTGTGGAGGAGTGCATCTCGGCCACCCCCGGCCTCGGTCCTCTTCTCGCGCCTTTCCTCCTCCCGCTCAACAATGAGTGAGCTGTCCCCTGGTTGCTTACCTGCCAGGCGCAAGCGATGCTGACTTTTCATCTTCACAGGCTCGCCATCCTCCTCAGCACCCTCTTCGCCCTCGTCGCCGGCCTTCTCGACGTCGTCCTCACCCTTCTCGACGGCACCGTCGCGCCCGTCCTCCGCGCTCTCGGCCTCGGACCGATCCTCTCCATCCTCACCCTCTAAGCGTGCTGCTCTTGCCTCCAGATCATATCCACTCTCTTCCTTAGCCGTCCTTTCTTTATCTAGTCGTGCCTGCTTCTCTCCCTCTTCTCCCTCGTCCCGCCTCGAGTTAAATCCGATGTGCTATCACCGCATTGCAGTCGGATGACCTGATTCAGAGTGTCCATCTTATATACCTGGAGAGCGAATGTGAGGGAGGAAAGAGTGTCTGCTTGTGAGGCGAGCGAGAGGACGCCTAGAGTTCGAGAGCGACGACGAGCGATCCGCAGCCGAGAAGCTTGAAGAGGTGCGCGAACTGGACGTGCAGGAGACCTGCGACGGCTGCGACGAGACCGCCTGAGATGGCGAAGAGAGCGTGGAGGAGGCCGACAACGCTGCGGCGGAAGAGGGGTCAGGCAACGCCGCTGGACGGAGGAGGGGAGCGAGCGTACGTGAAGCAGAGAGGGAGGAGGTGGACAGAGAGGAGGAGAACAAGGCCAGGCGAGACCTTGACAATAGCCTCGAGCGGGCTGAGGGCGACGTAAAGGGCGTTGAGGAGGTCGGCAACGGCGCGCGCGACTGCAGAGACTGCATCAGTGAGAGCTGTTGCCGTGTGAATGGAACGTACGCACCGACTTTGACCTCGAAGTCGACCGTGGCACCGGCTGCAACCTTGACGCAGGCGGACGCAGCGACCTTCAGCGAAGCGTGCATCTCCTGCGCGAGAAGGAACGGGTAAGCCTTGGAAGCAGGTAGACAAGTGAGGAAGACGCACGCCGATAATGCCAGCGACAGCCTTGACAACGAGATGCGCCTGCTTGTGGTCGCAGCCCGCAAGGGAGCCCTTGAGCTCGCCGCCGAGGCGCACGATGTCCTTGTGGCAGGTCTTGAGCGTCGTGACGACGTGCGCCTGAGCCTTTGCGCTTGCGGCGGAGTGTCCCTTCTTCGAGCCCGACGACTTGTGGCCGGACGAGTGACCCTTCTTGGCCGGCGTGGACGAGTGGTGCGCCTTCTTCTTCGTCGAAGTCGACTTGTGGCCCTTGCTCTTCTTCGAGCGGGACTTAGAGTCGCAGCCGCAGTCCTTGCCGCCCTTGCCCTTCGAGGAGGACGAGCCGTGGGCGCCCGCTCCTCGGCCGACTCCAACGCCGCCGCCGAGTCCAACGCCGCCGCCGATGCCGACGCCTGCGCCAACGCCGACGCCTGCGCCAATACCGACGCCTGCGCCGATGTCGAGTCCGCCGCCGAGTCCGAGGTGAAGAGTGCGAGATTCGAGAGCCGGCTCGACGTCTGAAGCGAGAGAGGCGGCAGCCAGGCCGAGGAAGGTGACAAGCGAGAGGCGGGAGAAGATCATGTTGAGTGTGAGGGAGTGTGGGAAGGAATGTGAGAGGTTGGGCGAGGGAGACGGAGAACGAAGCGCGGATGAGGAGGAGAGAGAGAAGGAAGAGCAGTGGCGCTTTTATGCGAAGCTGGGACGGCCAAAGCGGCGTCTGTCGCGTGATTAGCTGCTAGCTAGCGAACAGGATCGGCCAGACGGCGACATGGCGGCGACATCGGATCTAGCAAGCCGGTGTCCAGGAGCTGCACGATGAACGGGCTCAGGCCTCATCGTCTGGCGGCGACTGATCGAGCACGCACCTGAATAACCTCGTGCCAATTGTTCCATGCGAACGACTTCGTGCGCGGACGTCAACCATTCACTCGAGATGGTTCGTCGGAACAGCAGGACGGGCGCGGGCTGCGAGGACCGCCCGTAGCACGGCGCTGGGCGAGCATGAGACAGCTTGGCGATATGGAGCCGGATGAGCTTTCTGGGAGAAGCCGGGCGCTCAGATTGCCGTGCTGCTACTGCCGCGCTTCGTGTACACCTCGACAGGTCGGCGGAAAGTTGAGCCTGGCGGTGACAGCTGTCAGTGGTCTTCGCGCGGAGAGAGCGAAGCCACGCTCACCAATTTTGCCAGTCTTGCCAAGCAATTCCCGCTTCTCGAAGCCCACAAGCTCGAGCAGCACCCTCTCAAAGTCGCCCTCTTCCGCCCTCCATCCCTTCTCCGCTCCCTCCTTCAAGCGATCGTAGTTCTCCTGCAGCTCGGGCGTCATCTTGACGTTGCGGGCGTATGTGCTGAAAGGCTGTGGCTCGAGGATGAGCTTGCCGCCGGGCCGGAGGCAATCGAAGCAGCGGCGGAAGAAGGTGAGGAGGGCAGGATTGAGGCCGGAGAGGTGAATCCACTTCGTGACCGAGAAGCTGTATAGGACGATCGTGAGCGGCCCGTCGTGAGCTAGCAGGCGGGAGAGAAGTCTGGCGCACGCGAGGATCACGTTGTAGCCGTCCCTGTCTGGCTCCATGGTCTCGTTCACCCAGTCCGCCGCGACGAACTGCAGGTTCTCCGGAAAAGCTCGAGTCTCCGTCGAGAAGTCTTTCCGTTTCCCTCGCCTCTGTCCAGCCTGCGCGTCTCCGGTCTCGCCGTTCATGATCGTGACAAGCTGTCGAGGCTGGGGGAGGTTGCCGAACATGCGAGGGAGCGAGACAGGGAAGTAGTGAGGGTCGGCCGAGACGAAGGGAGAGTCGGTGCCGTCGGAAAGGAGGGATGAGAGTGATGCAGGCTGGGAAGAACGGGAGGAGTGCTGCCGCTGGATCTCTTGCGCTTCGGCGATCAGTCGCTCGAGGGGCGCCTGTCGCGACCACGCCGTATCAGCTGTGACACTTGCGTTAGTATCTGCTCACGAGTTGAAAGCGGGCTGACGAACCGAACGTCTTCGCTTGTCGAATCAAGCCAGGGTCGATATCAACGCCGACAACCTTCGCGGGCCCGAATCGCTGTGCTAGCTCGACCGACACCGCGCCAGTGTTGCATCCGACGTCCAACACCTTCTTCCCCTTGACCCAGTCCTGCGGAATGAGAGCGAGTCGCTCGTCTGGCTCGTCTCGCGCCGTCTTCCGGCGCTCGTAGTAGCCCTGATAGTTCCCGCTCGGCGCCGCGCGAGCTTTCCTCTTCGCCTTGTGCTCGCTCGATGCTGTCTGTCGGCGTGTGTGCGACCCTGACGAGGTCGAGGTGGGGAGGAAACAGAGGTCGGGTGGCTGGGGCGCAGACGGGTTCAGGTCGGGTTTGCGCGAGTCGAGGATGCCATAGCGCTGTCTCTTAGTCACTGGAACAGATTCAAAGGCCATCTCAGCGAGGAGAGCGTTGAGGGCGAGGGAGAGTTGCGCGACGCTCTCTTGCGCGTCCACCGCACCGCTGGCATCGCTCGTTGGGCTGGTCAAGGCGTCGATGCTTCTGCTGGTGTATTTAGAAGCGCTCCCTTGCTTGCTCGGCGCCCGCGTGGAGCGACACTTCCTCCCTCACCGTCCTCGATTCTTCATCTCTCGAACGCTCGATCTCGCCTGCGAGCGCAGAAGGGGTTCTGCGACGCTTTGTGGCTTCCCAGCTCAATCGTCGCTCACTCCAAGTCCCACACTCGTTGCTCAAAGGTGCCGTCGTCTTGCCGTCGTCGACTCGTTCCCTTGAGTCTCCTCTCTTCTCGCTATCACGCCCTACTGTGGCTCGGGCTTGACCATCTTCACAAACCACGTGAAGAAGTCGGACAGTCCACGGAAGCGCCGTGGACTTGCCGGACGAACAGTCGACCTCGAATTTGACCGGGCTCCTCTCTTGCCTCTTACTACGCCTCGGCCTGCTTTGTGAGCATGCCAGCCAGTTCAACGCCGTTCTTGCACCGAGAATTCGTGGTGGAACTCGCAGATGCCTTCAGGACTGCGTTTCCAGGTGGAAGAGCGGGCCGCCGGAGCGAAGTTGCGTCGTGGAGGAAGGGCGTCCTTTCGGATCCTCGTTTGTGCGAGGCACGCTGGCGAGTCATGCGTGGCTCGGAAGAAGGGCGTAATCAAATCACAGCTATCGAAGAGCGACTGGAGGCGGACGAGAAGAAGATGGCTGCAGTCTCGCCACCCGTCTTCCTCAACTTGGCCAAAGCTGCGGTGCGTCTCCTCTTCTTTTCCGATGTCCACATGTGCTCACATGTCGGCATTCACAGGTCGGCCTCGAGGCATACGAACACGTGATGGGCGACAAACAATCATGGAGCGACGCCGACGCCGAACGTCTCGGCGGCGAGTATGGTCGGCAACTGGGTTGTCTTTGCGGACCTGTGAGCTCGTTGAGCAGCACAGCATCGCCAAGCTGACTCTCTTCCTGCTCTTCGTTGCAGCCCATTCTTGACCAGCTTCGGGCTGTCTTGAAGCAAATGGCTTCGGTTGCCGGGCGTCCTGAAGGTTCCGCGTGGCTGAAGGATACTGAGCCAGAGACTGTCGCTCGATGGCGACAGATGACTGGGATACAGCAGGAGACCCTCCTCCGCCGCTGCGAGCACGCCCTGCAGCACACTGAGGAATTCGTCGCACTCGGACTGCAACACCATGGCAGGATGGCGAGTCCTGCACAGGTTGTGGCCTATCTTGTGATGATTCTCCTCTTCAAGAAGATCTTATAGCGGGTGTCCTGACCTTTGCCTCGACAGCCAACGGCGGACATCCTCTTGCAGACGGTAACGCTCCTCCTTCTGTCGCTGGCTTCCGTGCACTTACCTCCTGTCACCTACAGACGCCGCTCATTCCTGAGCACCCGGTTCAAGACTGTCCGGCATGCACGCAGGAACACCAAGCACACGCTCAGGCGAGAATTGACGACTAACCTCTTCTTCCGTTTCACGCTGACCCTTCTGCCGACTGACAGCACTCTCTTGACCGCCGTCGCTTCATTCCCGTCTCCAGGCGCAATACGCTGTTGAGGAACGGCTGGTAGTCTTCGGCCCTTGAGCAACATAATTTTCGACCTTCCTGTTTTCCCTTCCTCCTCGCATTGCTACCGGCGATGGAGTGACAGCAGAACCGTTGGATAGCCCAAGTACTCACGAGGGACTGTGGCAGGACTCGTCGAGCTGGGATTGGGTGAGGCGAAAGCACGGTAAGAGCGATGCTGAACAACAATGTTGCCGGTCTAGTACAGTCTACTTCTCCCGCGCCTCTGCTCCGTCGCCCATCTCAACGAAGGCCGTGTGGTTGCGGAAGACGAACGGCTCCTCGTCTGACCGCTCAGGCTCGTCCTTCGCCCGCGACAGCTTGTCCGCCTCCAGCACCTCGCCATTCTCCGATTCCAACGAGCCTTCGTCTCCCGACGCGCCGACCACCTCGACAGCAACACCTTCAGCCTCGGTTGAGTCGAGCGCAGGCGCCGACGCCGCGACTGCAGCCGCTGCGACGACTTTCCTCTGCAGCGCGCGGTCCCGCTTCTCCGCCCGCTTCTCCCTCCGCGCCTTCTTGGCTCGTGCGGTTCGCTCGGCTTGTCGTCGGATGGCGAGCGGGATGTAGTGGGCCTCCGACTCAATCGACGCGCAGATCTCCTTGAGCGGAGCCTTCTGGTCGATGAGGCCACGAGCGCGGCGCATTTGCTACGAAGCGAGAGAGTCAGCGGAAAAGAGAGACCGGACGGGAGAAGGCCAACGCACGAAGCGGAACTCGTCGACCCAGTCTGGGTGGACGTTGCCAGGAGGGTTGCGGTTGAGGATGAACGGATCCTGCACGACGAGCAGGTTGCGCTCCCAGCGCTCGGGCTCCTCGAACTCGCCGTACTCCATCGGCTCCGACGACCTCGAGTCCGGCCGAGGCGGTCGGCCAGCAGCGCTCTGAGCGTCACCGTCGACATCGACCTCAGTCGCCTGAAGCTTCGGCTCAGCCTCATCCGCCTCCCTCAACGCCGCGAGGACCAAGTCCTCCTCGTTCTGTTGCTCCTCGACAGGTACGTCATCCGCCAGCTCTTCCTCCGGCTTGTAGGGCCGCTGCCGTGGGAGCGGCTGTCCGCGCCAAACGCTGACGATGTAGTTCTCCATGTCGAACTCGTCGGCGTAGTAGTGGAAGAAGCCCCTCGCAAGCTCAAGGAGTTCGGCCGGCGCCGGCTCATACTCCTTGGGCGCCGCATCGTACTCGACGAAAGTGACGTTCCAGCCGATACTAGCGAGGATTTCGCCTCGTCGGCGGCCGTTTCGCGCGTGCGTCTTGGGCGTGGTGAAGAAGAGCTTTGGGGGCGTGCCGGCTCGCGCGATGAGGTCGGGGTCTTGGAGGCAAGGGAGGATCTCGAGGTGCTGGAGGTACGAGATGACGAGGAGGATGAGGGTGTAGGAAGAGAAGGTCGTGGGAGTGCCGGCAGGATTGTTGAGACCGCGTTGCTTGGCCCAGAACTTGATGAAGACGCTGAGAGGCCGGACGAGCGGGTGCAAGTTGCAGTAGCTGTTGATCAGGCGGGAGTTGTAGACGCCTGGGAGGCCCCCAGTGAGCAAGCGAAACGCGGCTCTTCAGCATAAGTCGCGAACATACCAAGCCGCTCGTTCGTGTTCAGGTCGACCTCGATCTCGTGACCGTCCATCTCAACCTTGAACTTGCAGATCGGCACAGCGGCGCCTGCACTGCGAAGGGAATGGTGTCAGCAATGGGAACTGCGTGAGAAGGCAGGCAAAGGACGTACATGGCTCGCACGTCCGACAAGTTCGCGCGCTCGAGAGACTTTGCGATCCTCCGCATGTTGTAAATGTCCGGCAAGTCCTTCAGAGTCGGGTTCCTTGAGGAGAAGTACTTTTCTGAGAAGCCTTCGGGCCGGTACGGGTCAAGCAAGCATAGGTCGAGGTCGGACGTCGAGGTGCCGAGGCCGAAACGGGCGGATCCGAAGGGCTCGATGCGAAGCGGGTGCGAATAAGGGCTGTGAGGGTGTCCCCACTTGAAGCGCTCACCGTTGAGCCAATGCTCGAGCTCCTTGATGAGGTGCTCCCGCGCTGCGACCGCAGCCTTCGACGGCCGTTGAAGCTGCGAGCGGGAGGAGTGAGCATATGCGAAGGAGGCGCGGACGTTAAGCTGCGACGCACCTCGTAGAGCTTCATGATCTCTTTGGCGAGATCCGCCCCTGGTCCCGTCGCCTTTTCCACCTCGTTCAGCAAAATGAAGTTCTTCTCCGCCGTCGTCATCTTCCGCTTCTTCCCCTTCCTTCCGCCCTGCTTGGCGGCGGGTGCCGGTCGCTCCTTACTTGACGAGCGGTTGGAAGCGCCAGGTCCCGAGGAGGCGTTGCGTCGCCAGTTGGTATCGACAGGTGCTTTGCCGCCGCGAGGAGTGCGCGCGAACGGCGCTCGCGAGACCGGTACGCCTACGTCTTCAGTACTGCTCGTCGCTGCACTTGCCGGTCGCCAATTGTCTGTCCGCGCCGAAGTGCTCATCGCCCTCGCTGCTCCTCCTCGTCCGCCTCCCGAAGCCAATCCGCCCCGCCCGCGACCTCGCCCCGATCCTCGACTCGACGATCCGGGCGCAGAGTGCTGCGAAGACGATGTGTCGGTGAGATGCGGGCCGGAGAAGGGGAGATTGGCGGGAGCTGAAGCTGCTGCTGATGAGGAAGAGTCGGCTGCGTTCTCCGGTTTCCGACGCGGTCGGTGGCGGCTGCGAGGCTTCTTGGTGTCTGACGAGCTCTGCTGAGGCGCCTCATCGAGCGGCCAAAGCGACTCGGTAGTCTGGAAGGCGGGAAGAGGTGCAGACATGGTTGCGGAGGAGAAGAGGGTGCGGATCGGGAGCGGGCTGAGGGCGCAGCTGAGTGGGCGCAGCAGCGTTCTCAGCATGCAGAACGTGCTGCAAGCAAGTCAGCCGGCTCGTCCGAGCGGGAGCGACAGCAGCGAGAGAATGGCAGAGGCGAAGCAGTGCGAGGAGCAAGTCTGCGGACTACACTCGCCCAGCAGGAGGGCAGAGGTGGCAGGGACGGCCAATCAGACGAGTGAGATGCTGCATGCGTGAGAATTGTGCGAACGGAGTTGCGGGTCTATCTGCGAGACGCCCTTCTGTCTACAAACTGCTTCGTTTTCACCCTCCGACGGTGCCCCTGCACCTTTTCGCCATCAAATCTCCACTCGACTACCCTAAAGGAAGCTCAGCCCCAAGCCGAACTGGAAGCCCTTGACGCCGCCTTCTCCCTGCGTCTGAACGAGCGGGACGCCCACATTCGCCTCGATCCGGACGAGCGAGTGGCGGTACATGAGGCCGACGCCGCAGGTGAGGGACGGCGCGGTGTTGAGGAGGGAAGAGTACGGCTGGGCTGTTGCGACGAAGCCTCGCATTCTCAGTCTCGTCGCCAATGAAAGACGGAGGAGTCAACGCACCAGTGCCGACCAACTTGCCGCCGTTGACCCAGACGTGTCCCTTCAAGTTCTCGCTGCTCCACCACTTCTCGCCCTCACCCTTCCGCCAAGGCGTCGGCACCTTGAAAGGCGTCAACAGACTCGCGCCAATTGCGTAGAACGCATCGCCGCCGAGGTAGTCGCCGAGATCTTTCGGACCCATCGTGTTGAGGCGGAAGTGGCGGACTGAGCTGGGCCCGCCGAGGTGGTAGCGGTCGGGGAAGAAGGAGGTGCCGGAGCGGGAGAGAGGGAGGAGGAGGCCACTTCGCGCGGAAAGTGACGCGGACTGCGAATAGTGCTTGTCAGCGTAGCTCATGGACAAAGTTCGAGGTCGAGGACGGCACGTACGTAGCCAGCACCGAGCGAGCGCGAGATCGACCCCTCCTGCTCAGCCTTGACGAACTGCGCATCGCCTCCCAGGCCGGCATACTCCTGCGAGAAGGCAAGTATATGAGCGGGCTGGGTACTATCCATCTCATTACACACACACCACGTACCTGTCGTAGCCGAAGGTAGTGCCCGCGAGTCGCAACGAACGGATCATCGCGAGTATCCCGAGTGAAGGTGTGCGAGAGCGAGCTCTTCACGGTCGGACCGGCAGCATCCCGCATCCTGTTGAGCAACAGTCAACGCACGGAAACTACGAGAGGCCAACAAGCGAAGGAGGCCTGGAAGCAAGGCGTTCGTGAAGCGCAAACTCACGACATAGACGCTGTCGGTGCGAGGTCGCCGATCTGTCGCAAGACCGCTTCGTATGCGAACTCGTGGTAGCCGAGAGAGGAGAGTGTCTGCAGCGGATCATCTTAGCAAAGTACGAGCGACGAAAGGACTGAACGCACCCGCAACCGCGCCATCGCGCCCTTCGTCGCCTCGTGACAGCTGGCGTAAAAGTTGAGGTCCCGTTGTGCGGAAAAGACGCTCAGGTCGGCATGCGTCGTCGTAGAAGAGTTGACCGGAGTGTCCAGTTTGACCTGCTCGACCGAGGTCAGCGGGAATTCCGCGCCCGGCGGAATGGACGAGACGCACCTGGAAGGCAGACTTTGTCCGTGTCCCGAATGAGACGTTTCCTTCGATCGTCTCGGCTCCGCCGAATGCATTGCGAATCTTGGCCGTTGCAGACTGCACATACACAGCAGAGTGAGCGAGTGTCAGACACGAAGGAAGCAGGGGTGACTCACAGCATTCCCCTCTCCGTCTCCCACATCCGTCGATGTCCGCAAGAAATACTTGGGCGCCTCCCTCACCCGCAAGACGATGTCGACATCCTCCTTCTCGCTCAACACGCTGTCGCTCCGTTCCAAACTCGCCTCGATACCCCGATAGATATCGAACTTCTCCAGCGTGGCCGTCAAATCCCGCGTCGCCTGCAGGAGAGAACGCAGAGTCTGTTTTGAGGGGGGAGCATGCGCGGACGAGTCGGGAGAAAAGGTAGCTGCGAGGAAAGAGGGAGGCGGGAGGGGTGCGAGGTAGGGGGCGAAGATGCGAGAGAGGAAAGACGGGCGAGTCGAAGGTGCGCCGAGGATGCGGATGGCGTTGAGGCGGAGGGGAGCATCCAAGTTGTCGTTGACCTGCGCGAGTTGGGGTCAGCCTGTCGTAATTTTGGAGAGAGTGAAGCGGACGCACGATCTCTGCCAGATGGCGCCCTGCTCGCTCGTACTCGCCGCGCAGCTTCCGTTCAATCCGCTCGCGCTGCCATGCCGCCGCATCCTGCTGCTCGTCCTCGCCGAGGACAATCTCGACTCCGGCCGCCGCGATCTCGCCCTGTGGCTGCACAGTCTCTAGTGGAGGGCTCGGCGCAGGCAGTTCGTTCGTAGCGGGAGGGCCAGTCGGTGGTTGAGGCGGCGAAGAGGGTTCGGGGGAGAGACGGGGAGAGACGGGGTCAAGGGTGTCGGGAGTCGGGATGAGCGGTCCGCGCAGGTTGACTGGAGGCACTGGGACGTCTTCTGGTGCGAATGCCCGCGCTGCGTGCTCCCGCGGAGTGGTGCGTGTCGACGTCGACGGTTGCAAGTCGGCAGGAGGAGAGGGAGCCTGCAAACAGCAGTAGGTGAGCTCGCAGGGGTTTGTACGCGGTCCGTAGCACTCACAGTGTCTGCCATCGCTGCACTTGCCCTTTCTCGCTTGAACCGTGTCGACTGGAAGAGCCAAACCATCCTCTCGCTCCGTCATTCCGCTCCCTTCGCTCTCTACGCGCTCAACGGGCCCGATCGACTGCTGGGACGACGTCAGGGACTGCCTGCTACTGCCTGTTACTACTCGGAATTGTCCGTTTGACCGCCCGCGATGTCGGCGAGCACTTTCGGCGCATCGTTCGGAAAGACTCCGCTGGAGGGATTAGGCGAGGACGACTCGTGGGAGCAGTCGGATCCGCTGTTCGACAGGCATGCAGACGACGGCGAGGCTTTCGGAACGGACGCCGACCGGGACGGGCTGTACGCGGTGCTGAACCTCGAACGGACGGCGAGTGAGGAGGAGATTCAGAAGAGCTACCGAAGGCTGGCAGGTGCGTTTCTGATCTCCTTTACCGTGTCAAGTCATGCAGAGCTGATAGGCCGGCCCACAGCCCTCCTGCACCCGGACCGACACCGCGACCCTTCCCTCAAATCCTCTGCCGATGCCCGCTTCGCTCAGATCCAGCACGCCTACGAAGTTCTCTCCGACCCACATCGACGAGCAATCTACGATGAGCTGGGCGAGAAGGGCTTGAAGACGAACTGGGAGGTTGCGACGAAGGGGAAAACGGCTGCAGAGGTGAGTTTGAGGATCGCGGACGCTGGAAGACGAGCGACCCAGTCTCGCGTTTCCTGATCCTTTCCTGCGCTCCAGCTCCGCGCAGAGTACGAGCGGATGAACCGGCAACAGCTCGAGCAGAACATCGAGAATCTCGTCAAGAGCAAGGTGCGCATCTCCCCCGTCTGTTCTGCGTTTTGTCGCCTGACTTTATTTGTGCAGGGCGAGTTGACTGTCATCTCAGATGCGCGAGTATTGTTCTTGCCGGATGAGGAGCTCGAACGGCTAGGCGGGCCAGAGAAGCTGGGCATCGTCGAGCGGTTGCAGACGGTCACGACACGGCAGCTCTTCCTCAAGCACCAGTTCACAGTGCGTTCGACGGCTATGTGTGCTTCTGCAGCCCATCTGACCCGCTTGACCCGCAGACACCCCTCACTCCCTCAACCGCCATCCTCGCCAGCACCCAGCTCGTCGCACGACAAGGCCAAGGCGCCGGCAACATGCTGCTGAAGCTCCAGCACAACCCCTCGAGCCGACTTTCGCTCGAGCTCGGCACGACAGTCCTCCGTCCCCGCTCCTTTACCTTCAAGGGTACCTACTCTCCCTCACCCGACACCTTTGCCCGCCTCGACTTCCCCGTTCGCAATCTCGCCGCACCCCCAAAATTCTCCCTCGTCATTGGCCGACGGATCTACCGTCACACGACTGGAACGCTTACGTTCCGCTCAGGCGCATGGGCGATCGGTTCATGGGGAGCGCACCTCCTCCAGCCGTACTCGGACAGCTCGATCTCAATCGGACTGAACCACGCGTCTGGCTGGGGCGTCGAAGCGACGAGCGCCATGTTCGTCAAGCAGGTCAGCGTCAACTGGGCAAAGACGGTGCTGGGAGGCGTCAAGCTATCGCTTGGTGGAGCGGTGACGAACGTTGGAGCGGCGAGTGTCAGCATCAATGCGGATAGGCGAGTGACGGAGAATGTCAAGGCAGGGATGGGTCTCGAAGTTGCGGCGAACGGCGCGATGACCGTCAAGCTGCGGTGCGTTCGCCGGTCAGCGCATCTTATCCCTTCTGTCGCCTGACTTCTCTTGCGCACGCAGCTTCGCCCGCCTTGGCCAGCGCATCAACCTCCCCTTCATCGTCTCCTCCGGCTTCGACACGCGCATCTTCCTCGGTTTCACCGTTGTTCCCGCCCTCTCGCTCATCGCGACCAACCACCTCGTCCTCGCGCCGCGGAAACGCAAGCGCGTCAGCGGCAAGATTCGCGAGTTGCGGAAGGAGCATGCGGAGGTCATTCGGGAGCGGAGGAAGGAGGCGCTCGATGCGCAGGCGTTGTTGGCGGAGCATGTCAAGAAGCGGATCAAGGACGAGGAGGCGAAGAATGGTGAGCCGGTTGAGCGTTTTTTCTCACCGTGACAAGCTGAAACCGTCCTTTGGCAGGCCTGGTCATCGAAGAGGCGATCTACGGCGTGCTCGAGGCGACAAAGGAGAAGGTCGAAGATGAGGCGAAACTTCGCTGGCTCGATGTCACAGGTGTGCCCGGTCTCTCGATCCCGACTCGAGCCTGTTCGCTGACTCTGTCGCCTTCGCAGTCCCCCTCCAAGCCCTCCTCCCACCATCGCTCTCGCAACTCACCATTCCCTCCGGCCGAAGCAAGTCCTCCCTCCTCGGCTTCTACGACCCCGCCATCGGCGAGAAGAAGGCTCTCCGGATACGTTACAGGTTCAAGGGCAAGCTGCACGAGGCGGTATGGGAGGACAAGGAGGCGGTCGCGCTGCCGATGCGCGCTCATCTCGTAGACAAGGAGGAGCGGTAACGATGAACAACAATTCCCGAGTTACAGCTCAAGCGAGAGTGATGTATACATGACGAGAGCAGATCTTGGCCGATGCGCCCGGGTCGAGGATCAGGGTGGCCGTGCCGTCGACGATGGCGGACGGTCCTTCGACTAGGTCGCCGGTCGCGAGGTTGTCGAGCAGGTAGACGGGGACGTCCACGCGGCCAGTCTGCTCGAAGTACATGCTCGTCCGACTCTTCTCCGCCTTGGCATCGACGCCGGCGGGCGAGAAGGTCGTCTTGCGAACCTCGGCGTGGACGGACTCGCCGAGCGAGTCGAACGTGCGGCCAATACCGCGTACTCGGACGTCGTCGACCATGACGGCCTTGCCTTCGATGAGGAAGCCGAACTCGGTGCGGTACATTGCCTCGAACGCGGACTGGTAGTCGAACGAGCCGTCGGCGGGAGCGAGGGTCATGAGAGACGTGTCGGAGCCGTCGTAGCTGCAGGATGGGAGCGTGTCAGCGAGTGAGCGCAATGAAGAGGGTGAACACACAGCGAACCGCATGTTCAGGTAGCACTCGACGTCGATCCTGTTCGCCGCAAAGCCTTGCCGCCGAAGCTCCTCGACGACCTGCGTTCGCAGCCGCTCAATGCGGTCGAGCAGGGCCGGCTTGTTGGCGTCGTTGTACTCGGCTGCGCAAGGCTCCTGCTTCTCAAAGGCGCGGTTCGAGAGGGCCATGCCGTAGGCCGAGAGGATGGACGAGTAGCGGTGAATAAGGATTGTGTTGATGCCGAGGGTGCGCGCAAGTTCGCAGGCTGCGGTAGCGCTCGTCAGGATCGATCGTAAGAAAAGGCGAGGAAGCGCAAGCGCACCATGCTGACCGCCGGCTCCGCCGAAAGCCGCGAGGATGTGCTTGGACGTCGACAAACCCCTCGACTCGGTGAGCGCGCGGATCGGGCGGGCCATCGTCTCGTTCGCGACCTTGATGAACCCGAAAGCGACCTCGTCGAGCGTCATCTCCTTGCCGTTGCCGTGCTCGACGTTGTAGGCATTGATCTCGCGCCTCAGTTCCTCGAACGCCTTGACCGAGTCCTCGCGCGAGATGGGCTGGTCCTCGCTCGGGCCGAAGATGCGAGGGAAGATCTCGGGCACGAGGCGGCCCAGGACGAGGTTGGCGTCGGTGATGGCGAGCGGGCCGCCCTTGCGGTAGCACGCCGGTCCAGGATGCGCACCGGCAGACTCGGGACCCGTGCGGAAGAGCCCGTTGCGAAAGGTGAGGCATGAACCTCCTCCTGCGGCAACCGTATTGATGTCGAGCTGCGGGCACTGGATCGAGACGCCGGCCGTCGTCGTCTCGTACGTCTTTTCGAAGCGTCCATCGAAGCGTGACACGTCTGAGCTAGTTCCGCCAACGTCGAGTGCGACCAGTGGACGGTTGCCAGGCTCCTTCTCGTCCCAGCTCGTCAAGCTGTAGCCGACGACGCCGCCGGCCGGCCCAGAGAGGATGGAGCGCAGGCCGGAGAAGTGAGCGACGTCGACGAGGGTGCCCTCGCTTGTCATGAACTCGACGCGTGCCCCGGACGTACCGTCGGCGAGGGAGGACTCGAAACCCTTGAAGAAGCCGCGAAGGTAGTCCTTGAGCACCGGGTTTAGGTAGGCATCGACCGAGGCAGACGTTGCGCGCGGAACGGCCTTGATCTGCGGCGAGAGCGCTGACGAGACAGAGATCTGAGGGAAGCCGATGTCGCGGCAGATGTCGGCAACGAGGTTCTCGTGGTCGGGAAAGGTGAACGAGTGGACGAAGCAGATGGCGACCGAGCGGACGCCACGGTCGTAGATCGCCTGCAGGTCGCTGCGGACCTTGGCGAGGTCTGAAGCGAAAGAAGAGTCAGGAAGGTTTACCGGAGAGGAGGAGGCGAGACGCACCGGGCTTCCGCAGGATCTGCACCGCTTCTCCCGACACTCCACGCACGAACTCGCCCTCGTGGTCGCTGATGAGCTTGCCAGCGTCGTCAAACTTGGGCGCGTTCTTCTCAAAGTCGGGGTCGTAGGTGTAGCCGTGAAGGGTCACTCGCTCGTCGACCTCGAGAACCGACTCGTACAGGACCTCGGCGCGACGGACGTTGAGAGCAAAGATGTTGGGTCGAGACTGGTTGCCGATCCGGAGGAGGTCGCGGAAGCCCTTGGTCGTCACGAAGACGTGAGGGGCGCCCTTGCGCTCGAGGAGGGCGTTGGTCGCGACCGTTGTTGACAGGCTGCATGCACGGTACAAGTCAGCACGTAAGGTACGCCCGGAACTTGCGAGCTCACGCACCGGATGTAGTCGAACTTGGCCGTCTCAAGTTTGACGCCTCGAGGGATCTTCGTACCGGTCGCAAGTTCGAGGACACGGCGGCAGGCTTCGGTAGGTGCATCGGCGTAGTGCGAGGGGTCGACCGAGAGGAGCTTGAAGATGATCTCTTTGCGCTCGCCGTCCTCCAGAGGCCAGCTGGCGTGAACGTCTGTCGACGGCAAACGGCGTCAGTTCTACGCGCTCGTACGACGACGTGCGATACGTGCCCCCGAAGGTGCCTCCTCTGTCGATCGCTACCTGAATGCTGTGGTCGGGAAGCGTGTAGGCCGGGAGGATGGAAGGCATGGCGAGGAGGAAGGGCTCAAGGCGGTACAGCGCAATGCGGCTAGGTGCGTGTGTCAAGAGTAGCTAGCAAGCTGAACTGCGTGTGGGTCGTGTCCGAGACAGGCGTATTGAGCGAGTTGGCAGAGCAGTTGAGGAGGAGAAGGGAGGGAGGTCGAAGTGAGCGGTGTCTCTGGCGGCCGCGGGCGGGATGGGCTCGTGCTGTGGGGGTTCTGAATCGCTGTCCGGGGGAGTCCAAGTCGTCCCAAAGCCGCCCAAGCAGTTGTTGCCGTCCGGGAATCAGACGGACCCGTCAACTGATGAGAATGGCGAAGGCGTGAAGCGACGCCAGCAGAGGGCCGGCAGAGCAGCGGACCAGCCGGGATGTATACTCTAGCATCGTCTTAAGCTCCGCGCAGACTTCCAGCCAGTCGGAGCGAGGTCGCGAGTGGTGAGAGCGCGAGAGAGTCGTCGGCCGGAACTTGACTTCGTCGTTGACGCTCACTTTGCGTTATCTTGCGCTCGAAAGGTCCCGCTAGATGTCGAAATCCGCTTTACTACAGCCCCACACCGGCCGACGCGCTCGCACAGGCTGTCGAGCCGTCCTCGCGCATCCTCTCCTCCTCACCACCTCGACCTGAACAACTCGCCATGGCCATCGAGAAACCCGACCCCATCCTGCTTACGCTATTTGCGAACCGCTTTATGAGCGTCGCCGAGGCCGCCGGTCGCGCTCTCCAGCTCACTTCCATCGTGAGTTCCCTCCTCCTCCTCCTCCTCCTCCTCCCAGCTTCGCTATCGCGCGCTACTCTCCTTGGAAACGCCGTGGACGCTTCTGCTGACCTTCTCTTCGTCCCAGAGCACTAACATCAAGGAAAGGCTCGACTTTTCGTGTGCAGTCGCGTCCCTTCCTTTCCTCCTAGTCCCTTGCCTTTCCGCTAACCTCGTTCCGCCTGCAGCTGTTCGCTCCGAACGGAGACCTCATCGCCAATGCGCCTCACCTGCCCGTCCACCTCGGCTCAATGTCCTTCGCCGTCCGCTACCAGGTCGCAACTCTCGGCGTCGGACCGGATTCGCCCAGCGGCGACGGCATCGTCGATGGCGATGTTCTCCTGACGAACTCTCCCACCGCTGGAGGAAGCCACTTGCCTGATCTCACAGCCGTGCGTCCAGTATTCGACGCCGAGAAGAAGAACATCATCTTCTTCGTCGCATCTCGCGGACATCACGCCGACATTGGCGGCGTATCGGCCGGATCGATGTCTCCGAACGCTACGACCATCTTCGAGGAGGGCGCAAACATCGAGACGTTCAAAATCGTGCGCCAGGGCAAGTACGACCGCGAGGGATTGTACCAGCGACTCGTCACGGAACCCGCTTCGTACCCTGGCTCGTCGGGCTCCCGCTGCTTCCGCGACGTCGAGTCGGATTTGCAGGCGCAGATCGCTGCGAACCATCGCGCTGTGACCCTCCTCTACGGCTGTGAGTCCCCCGTAGCCTCCTCTTTCCCTTCCTCCCCGCCCAACCGCCTTTTCCAACCTCTTTGCCGCATTACTGACCCGTATCCATCGTATTTGAACCCGCAGTGATTGACGAGTACGGCCTCGATACGGTCCAGCGCTACATGGGCTTCATCCGCGACAACGCCGAGTTCGCCGTCCGCAACCTCCTCTGCAAGGCGGCCAAGCGTGCGGGCAAGAATGTCCTACACGCTATCGACCACATGGACGACGGCTCGCCTATCGAGTTGACCATCACGATCGACGAGGAGACCGGCAGCGCCGTCTTCGACTTTGAAGGAACGGGCCCCGAGACCTGGTCGTCTCTCAATGCGCCGATGGCCGTCTGCTCCTCCGCCGTCATCTACTGCCTCCGCATCATGTGCGACGAGGAGATCCCGCTCAACGCCGGCTGCCTCGCGCCTATCGAGCTCAGGATTCCCAAGGGCACGATCCTCAACCCGTCCGAGACCTGCGCCGTCGTTGGCGGCAACGTCACCACCAGCCAGCGGGTCACCGACACGGTTCTCCGCTGCTTCGAGGCCGTCGCGGCGTCGCAAGGCGACTGCAACAACTTTACTTTTGGCACTTCAAACTTCGGTTACTGCACGTATCTTTCTCGTCCTTTCAAGCTTCTATGACTGACTTTCCGCACATTGCAGACGAGACGATCGCTGGCGGCAGCGGAGCTGGTCCCTCTTGGCACGGCGAGTCCGGCATCCACTGCCACATGACCAACACCCGCATCACCGACGTCGAGACGCTCGAACGACGCTATCCGTGCCTCCTCCACGAGTTCAGCATCCGCGAGGGATCCGGCGGCAAGGGCAAGTTCAAGGGCGGCGATGGAGTCGTGCGGGACGTCGAGTTCACGATTCCTATCGAGGCGTCCATCCTGTCGGAGCGTCGCGTCAATCAACCGTACGGTCTCAAGGGTGGCCAGCCTGGCGAGCGCGGCAAGAACTTGTGGATCAAGCAGCGCAGAAAGGAGGACGGCGACTGGAAGGCCGACGACTCGTCGCCTCGGTGCGTACGAGTCTCACACTCCTCCTCTCGCTTTCGACGCTGACATCGAGGCTGCTCGCAGTGTCATCAACCTTGGACCGCGAAGCACAATCAAGATGGGCGCCGGCGACCGCTTCGTTATCCACACGCCCGGCGCAGGAGCTTGGGGCGACGAGGACTGGCAAGACGAGAACGTCGCTCCGAGTGCGTCGAAGGCGGCGAGCAAGCCTACTCTCGTTGGACTGGTCGGAAGTCTCGCTGAGCGGGCGGCGGCGCAACTTGGTGTCTAGTGAATAGCCGCGGATCCCTTTCGTCGTCGATTGTTATACTTTCTGTTGTTCTCCTGGCTGCTGTACCTTCGCGAGAAACAAAGAAAGCTTCGTCGTCGTTGGCACCCCTGTCTTCGACTCGGGACGCGGCGAACCTTTGCCCCACTCTCTTCCTCCTCGCACGACTCGCTCCTCCTTCGTTGCGCTCACCGACACTCGCTTTGACTGCGCTGGACTTATCTGTGCCATGCTGAGCCAGCGGCGACCCGAAAAGGACGGCCGCAAGACGGTCTCGAGGGGAACAGAGGCCGTGAGGAGGAACGCGACGCGGGCATGCCAGCAGTGCCGCCGAAGGTGCTTGCAGCCCTCGCAGTACTCTCCTCGGTCAGTACTAACGCGTTAGCCCGCACGCAGGAAGTCGAAATGCGACGGAAAGTCGCCTTGTTGTGAGTCTTCCGCTTCTCTCGCCCTATTTTCAAGCTGACATCGCTTATCGCGTGCAGCTACCTGCACACTGTATCACGACACATGCGCCTATAGCGGCGAGACGGACGGACGAAAGCCCGCGTCGAAGACTTACGTGACAGCGCTCGAGGAACGGGTCAAGGTCCTGGAGGCCCTCCTCACGCAGGCTGGCGTCTCGGACGATGCAGCCACGCTTGACGGTGCGTTAGACGTGGGCGGTGACGGGACGGCCGCGCAGGACGGCGTGCAGGCGGATCTTGGCTTGGACAGGTTGAAGGTGCGTTCCCTTCGACAGCTCCTCAACTCTCGCTCGTGGGGACAGCCTGCTCGGGCCCTTCACTCGAGCGAGCTGAGAGCTACCGCCTCAAACGCGGAATGGCTGACTCTTGGCCCCCGCAGCTCGACGAAGAGACGCTCGAGTTCACCAACTACGGCCCGACATCAGCCTTTCAACATCTCCCGGAACCTCTCGCTTCTCCTAACAATGACGACTCGCGAGCGCTCTCGCAGTCTCCCGGCGCACCCTTGTCCGCCCAGACGAACTCATTCTTCCGTCGACGAGCGTCGACTCTCACCGCCGCCTCTCCGCCCTTCCCTTCCTACCGCGCCGCGACATCGCCTCTTCCCAGCGGTCCACTCGACTGGCAGCGACATCTGCCTCCCGCTGTCGCCCAGAAGTGGGACGCCGAGCTACATGACAACCTCCTCATCCGCTTCTTCCGCTACTTCAACGGCTGGTGCCACTGGGTCGAGGAAGCCGCCTTCCGACACGACCTCGCCGTCTGCCTTACGATCGATCCCTCCCACCCAACTCCTTCAGTCCGAACATCCGCCTACTCGCCGCTCCTCCACAACGCCCTCCTCTCCCTTGCCTGCTCGCTCTCGGACGACGAGCGCCTCCGCGATCGCTCCGACGCGAAGGAGCTTTCGGGACGAGCCAAGGCGCTCGTCGAGGATGAAGGCGAGCGACCGATGCTCTCAACCTTGCAAGGCCTCCTCCTCCTCGGATCCTACCACAGCGGGAACGGCCTACAAGGTCTCGGCTACCTCTACAGCGGGATTGCGTTCAGGATGAGCCATACGCTGGGATTGGGAATCGATGCGTCGGCGTACGTCTCGCGAGGGTTGTTGACGGAGGAGACGCGGAATGCGAGGGACCGGGTGATGTGGTGCGCGTACGTGCAGGACAAGTGCGTCTCCATTGTTTCGCTGGCGGTGGAGACGAGCCTCTCCTTTGCACTCCCGCTCATGCGGACCAGCCGCGTTCACACCCGCTCACGCTGACTCCCCTTTGAGCAGGCTCTGGTCCTCATACGTCGGTCGCAACCCGTCCATCCTGCGCAACATCATCGAGATTGCCTTACCAGTTGTCGATGTCGACTGCGACAAGGAACCCTGGTCGCCTCTGCCCGCTGCCGGCGACTCGCCCACAAAGCCGCTATCCAGCCTGCTCTCCTCCACCTTCCACTGGACCTGCCGCCTCGCCGTCATCGAGGAGAAGATCCTTGTCTTGGTATATGCGCTTCGAGTGCAGCTCTACTCGGCGCAAGTCTTGAACCGCGTCTCGGAACTTCAGTGTGTTCGCTCCTTCGTCCTCACATTGCGCTTCTAGCTGATTCGTACGGATTGCAGTCTTGAGCTCGAGACGTGGGCGTCGAGTCTGCCGGTCGACTTGCGGATCGCGCCGCAAACGTCGAAGCCGCCTCCGCCACATGTTTGCATGTGCGTCGCAACCTCTCCTCAACGTCAATCTCGCTAATGTTGGTGTCTCCGCAGGCTCAACTGCATGTACCAGTTCTGCATCATCCTGCTCCACCGCCCCTACTACGTCCGGCACAACTCGCCCAACAACGTCCCCATCAACGAATCGGCGATCAAGCGCTGCAATAGCGCCGCGACCCGCATCGTCGCCCTCTTCGAACTGTACCAGCGCTCGCCAGGCTTGCGGTTCGCGCCCATCTCGGCTACCCAGATCGCCTTCGCTGCTGCGACGACCCACCTGCTCGCGCTCGTCAATGCCGATGCAGCGGGTCAGAAGAAGCGAGCGACGGATGCTCGAGAGGCGACTCGCTCGTGCAGTCGTATCTTGCGCGAGATGGGACGGGCATGGCCTTGCGCCGTCCAGACCGCCGACATCTTCGACGGACTCGTCTCGAAGTGGATGCCTGAGCAGCCTGAGGAGGAACAGTCGACGAGCGAGGCGGGCTCTTCGAACGCTGCAGCGCCCGCGCAGGCGGATCCGCTGCAGAGCGCGGCTGTTCAGGCGCTCGACCCGCACTCGAACCTCGCGAAGGAGCTGCTGCGGCTTGGGTGGACGCCGCCAGTGCAGGCGAACGCGTCGCAGCAGGCTGAATCTTCGGTGCGTCGTTTCGCGCACTTCGCCGAATCGTGCTGACCGGCGCTTTGGCAGGCCCTCCCTCCTGCTCCCCCCATCCTTCCGAACCCTCCTCCCTCCGCCTACTCGCAAGCCGCACCGCCTTTCACATCCGCCTTCAAT
>NW_015622985.1:0-4828 GCF_000320785.1 Rhodotorula toruloides NP11 | reverse complement strand
CCCCCCCCCGCCACAACTGCCCTTCTCAACCGCACCGCCCGTCCACGCACCCTTCCCAGCTCAGCTCGCCTCCTCACCCTCCTCGAATCCCTTCGACCGCTTCGGCTCCTGGCCGTTCTTCGCCGCGCCAGCCTCTTCCTCTTCAGCAGCACCGATGCAGCAACCTCTCGCCGACGACGTCTTTGCTGGCTTGCTGAGCACGGAGGGACGGGGAGCGGGAGAGGCGGTCTATGGCGGCGGAATGGAGGTCGATTACTCGACTTTCTTCGGCCAGCCTCCGTTCGGTGGCTCGCATGGACCGTCAGGATGGTCTGCGTTTGGTACAGGGGCAGGACAGCCGTAGTAGACTTGCGCAATGCCTTATCTATCGCCGTTACTCCGGTCTCCGCCTCTCGCTCTGTCTCGCCTCGTTAAATACAAAGTCTCCTTACACTTCGAATACAACTGCAAGCATTACCGGCGGCTAATCGCGGATGTGGAGGCCCAGCTTTCATCGCATCCCGGCCGCCGCCGTGTCTTTTCCGCTCCGCCAACGAGTCGAGTTCCGCTCATCACACTGCGGCTAGAGCTGGCTGGTTCCGTTGAACTTCCTCGGCGTGTCTGGAGCAGCACACGTCGTTGTCCGCGCAGGCCCACGCCCCGCACGACTCGCCCGCCTCCGTTCTGTCGCTATCTCGCAAGTTTGGGGAACCCTCACCGCCTGCTCTCCTGCGTGCTCTCTTTCTCCTCCAAACGACGCACCTTATCGCCGACGAGCAGCGGGTACCCTTGACCTGCCTCGACAGTCGTCTCACGACGCCCTTCCTCGACAATACTCTCCCTTCGCCGCTTCCTCTCCTCCTGCAAGATGTCGACAACTTCTTCAGCTGGCGTCAAAGAGCATGATGCTGAGAAGGGTCAGTTCAACGCGACTGGCCTCGCCTACGCCGTCAAGGACATCGACGAGAACTCGTCGGACGAGGAACTTCTCGCCTACCAGATCTCCCCTCAGGAGACTCGCTCGCTCTTGCGTCGCCTAGACTCCTTCCTTGCACCCATGGTCATGGTGCGTCCGCTGTTCCCGCCTCAAGTCTCGTGAGGCTAGCTGAAAATCCCCTCCTCCCGCAGATCCTCTACCTGTACGAATCCTTCCCTCATTTCAAGTGCTCCTGACTTTCGCTGATTCTCGTACTCAACTCACAGTATTTCCTTCCTCGACCGCTCCAACATCGGCAATGCCTCGACCGGCGGGATGTTCGTCGACATCGGCGCCCCCAAGAATGGCCTTTCGTGCGTTCCGCTGCTCACCTCGCATCCCTGCCCCTCTCCGCAGCCTCCGCTTTGCTTTCCTGGCGTCACGCCTTTTGCTTCAGCGGAACGGAGGCCATCGCAGGACCCGGAACCTCGAAACTCACTCTAACGCGCTTCGCGCGCTTCGCACTCCCTCCACAGGGTCACTACCAGTATCTTCTATGCAACCTACGTCAGCTTGTCCGTGACACTTTCATTGAAGGTGGCTAGTCCAGAAGCAATGATCTGCCAGCTAACCTTGACCTCATCCGCCTCGGCATCTTCCTCATCCGTCTCCCCGGTCGTCTTGCCCGCCGACTTCGCCTGGATACTGTACTCTACAGCGAACCGATGTGGACGACCCTCCTCAAGAGCGCCAGACCTTCCGTTCTCTTGCCGGTACGACAAAGCAGCCGTCGTAGGCGAAGAGACAGTCGTGCCGCCGTTTTGCCGATATGGCAGACTCGGCACCTCTCTCCGCTCTTGCACAAGCCACAGTGACGCTGACGCCATGCCTTGACAGGCTGTGACGACTGTCTGGGGAGCGGTCGTCCTCGGGAACGGGTTCATCCACAACTACGCCTCGCTCGTCGCTCTTCGACTCGTCCTTGGCTTCCTCGAGTCGGCACTTACACCGTGCTTGTTCCTCATTTTGACCTTCTATTACCAACGAATGGAGCTGGCATGGCGAACGTCGCTCATGTTCGTCTCGGCGGCAACGTCCGGAGTCGTCGGCGGCCTCATCGGCGCCGGCTTCCTCAAACTCGACGGCCGGCTCGGATTGGAAGGATGGAGACACCTGTACATCTGGGAGGGCGCTATCACCATTCTCATCGGCTTCGCCTCAATCTTCTTCATCGCCGACTCGCCCGCATCCGCCTGGTACCTCTCCCCTCGCCAGAAGCTCCTCATGCGCGTCCGCGACCTCCAGGCTCGCCAGTACACCGGCGCAGACGCATTTTCGTGGGCGGAGGTCCGCAAGGCGTTCACCGAACCGATCGTCTACCTCTCCGGCCTCACCCAGCTGGGCTTCGACATCTGCCTCTACGGCTTCTCGACATTCATCGTCGTCATCGTCAAGGCGCTCGGCTACTCGACGATCAATTCGCAACTCCTCACGGCACCCATCTACGCCTGGGCCGCCATCGTCTACCTCGCCGCCGCGCACATCTGCGACAAAAAGGACGTTCGATACTGGCTCATCCTTCCCCTCGGCCTCGTCACATGCATCGGCTACATCCTCCTCGTTGCGGTCCAGCATTCGACCGCCGTCTCGCTCTTCGCTTGCTTCCTCTGCGGAAGTGAGTTGACCTCGTCTCGCTTGAGGAGACTCTCGAACTGACGCATCTTCTTCCCTCACCTTGCAGCTGGCATCTACACCGCCGTCGGTATCAACGTCTCTTGGCTCAACAGCAACATCGCCGGTAAGTTCGACGAGTGTGGTTCTCCGTCGCCCTTCTGCTCCTCCTACACCTCCTCGTCCTCGAGTTTGATCCGCTCTCAATCCCACAGGCGTCCGGAAGCGCTCGACAGCCATTGGTATTCAACAGCTCATTGGTAATATTGGCGGAGTAATTGCCGGTCAGATCGTGAGTCGCGGACCAGTACTTGCGAAGGTCAGAACTCACGCTCGTCTCGCTGTCCCTAGTACCGCTCGCAAGACAAGCCGCACTACCGCCTCGGACACGCCGTCTCGCTCGGCTCGATGGCGTTCGGCCTCGCCATGATGACCGTCATGACTTGGCTTCTCCGACACCGCAACGCGAAGAAGCTCGCTCTCACCGAGGCCGAGAAGGAGGAGCAGGACCGCCAGGGCGTCACGGGCGACGCGCACTGGTCGTTCATGTATGTGTGGTGATGTATCGGAGACGAGGAACTGCGAATGGGGACCGTATTGTTTGTGCTGTATACTTCGAGGCGACTGCAACGCCGCGTCTGTTCGCAACGACGGCCACGCTTCGGATCGCCTTTAGCGGGTTGAGAGTAAGCGCTCCTCGGCATGTACGCCGCCTGAAGACGAGCGAGCGGGATACAGCCGAGCGACTCCTCTTCCCCCTTCGCTGGCGGCAACCTCCAGTCGAGAGCTTCCATTCCTTCGAGATGCGTGTTCCCTTTCTGAGCTTCTGGGGGTTCAAATTTGCTCCGTCGCTTCTCGCAGATCCGCAGCAGCCTCAAATAGACGCAGACGCATCTGCTCGGGAATGGTCACGAAGCTGCCCGCGAAGAATGCTTGACCGTGAAGCGTCCAGCTAGCGTCATTGCAGCGACTCCCACTACTTGCACACATCCTCGTCACGCATGTCGAGCACAAGCATGTGTCCCGGCGCGTGTCCCAGCACAACTCCCTCGATCTTGCTCGCCATGACGACGCTCTGAGGCGTCACACCGCAAGCCTGGTCAAGCGAGAGGTCAGTCGAGCTGAGCACGGAGGTTGTGAAAGCGTGCGCACCCAGTACACCGGCACCTCGCCCTCCCTCACCTCGCTCGCCTCGCCAAAGTCCGGGTTCGCACCCGTCGGATCGTCGACGCCGAGCGCCGCTGCGCCTTCCGGTCCCCATGCGACGGGCTCGCCATGCGCTCGGATGAATGGTCGAGTGAGGTCGCGGACGGTTTCGATGGCGGAGGGAGGGTAAGGGCGCATCGAGACGACCATGTTGCCGGAGAGGGCTTTAAACAGACTGTCAGCCTGATCGATTCAGAGGAGAGAGAGAGACGCGACGCACCACCAGCAGCGCAGAGCGGCACCTTGGTCTTGTCTGCTCGAGAATGAGCAAGTCAGCAAGCGGTAAGGCGAAAGTACGAAAAGCGGACGCACACATGGGGACGTTCCGCTTGATCTCGATCTGCCTCGGCGTGTATCCCCCCTCTACCAGCGCCGCTTCAAAGCTGAACGAGCACCCGACAAGGAAGCCAACCGAGTCCTCCTTCCATTCGTTCTTGATATCCCGCTTCGTCTCGACGAGTTTGCCGTTCAGGTAGACGTTGTACTGCGGAGCGTCGGTGCGGATGTCGCAGTCTTTGGCGAGGTGTGCAGGGATAGTAGGGTTGCCAGGCTTAGTCTCGCCGAGGAGAGGGCAGGGAACGGGATTGCGGGCGCAGAGGGCGCGGAAGTCGGCTGCATATCGTTCGGGAAGGATGATGAGGTTCGCCTGGACGTAGCCCTCGCAGATGCCTGCTGTCGACGCCTCCTTCCAGGTTCCTTTGCGGCATGCGAGGCGGACGTCGTGGGGTGTGAGAGGAGTTGCGGCAACGGTCATGGCGTCGGACGGCGTTGCAGGATGCGGGTGTAAGAGAGCGTGGATGGTGCAGGGCAGGTTCAGGAGCGATAGAGAGGCAAGGAGCGGGTGTGCGGGCACCCCGCGACCTTCGAGGAGGTGGACTTGAGCGGAATTCAGTCGGGCGGGAGAGCCAAGCTCATCCGGGTGGCGTTTGTCCGGGTTGTACTGCTATGCCGACAGTAAGCAGCACGTCCCGGGCACAGGCAGTCCAGCCGGCGGGGTGTAAGCAGGTGGACGGAAGTCGAGGAGCGGGTGAACTGATGAAGATGGAGTTGTCGTGC
>NW_015622984.1:304308-304651 GCF_000320785.1 Rhodotorula toruloides NP11 | reverse complement strand
CAGAGTCCCAGTCCTCCTCTCGCTCGCCTACCTCCTCGTCCACCTCCGCCGCCGCTGGCGCTGGGACACGGACGACGAATGCCCGACGACTTTCTACTGCCACGGGAAGAACTGTACGCCCAAGTCGAAAGACTCGATCGAAGGACGGGCGGCGGTCAAGGAGGAGCAGGTGTGATGAGGGTGGTTCGGCAATGGGTGAGGGTTGCGAGGCCATTAGATGTGCAATTGCTCATTGGTGTTGTATGCTCTCGAGTGAGTCGCGAGGTGAGAGAATGAACTGCGATTGCGAAGACAAGAGAAGCGAGCAGGCAGCAGGAAAAGCGACCGGAACCTGAAGCGAGCT